>NW_027288238.1:0-92597 GCF_047511675.1 Marmota flaviventris
CACTTTGAGAGAGCTTATTTGTCCAACCAAGAAGTGTACAAAGCTGAACACTGTTTCAAAAGATGCTAAACACAGATCCATTTCCATTTCAGATATCACACTGTAAACAAACAAACAAAATGGTGTCCCAGGAAATGGAGGGTGCTAGGTCTTCAGATCTGTCCAGTAGCCCAGGCTCTAGAATATAAACACATTAAAGAAGATTCTTTTTTGAAATATTTTCTTGAGCCTAGTGGTAAGGTTGTGATATCTGTTTTTTTCCCCTTTGATGTGACACACTGAGAGAATATTTTCACAAATCAAAGGCATACCTGACTATACATATTTCTAAATAATTCAATAATATATTGAGAGATGTAATTTTAAATTTAAACTAGAGAAAGCAATTCACTCTCTATAAGATAGCTGCTATTTTCCAGATAATTAGTGTACCACATGTGATTGAATGTTGACATCTTGCCTACAGTGGGTATATTGTTGTCTATCACTGTATAAGAATTCACGCAAAAATTACTAGCTCATGTTTGAATTGTCCATCAATTAATCTGAGATCATCTGTGATCCTTTTGTTGCATGTGTTTGCTGATGATTGATAAGATTACTCAGAGGGTGATCTGGCTACCAAAGGAAGCACCCTGATTCTCCTCCACAGGATATTTTATGAACAAATAAATTAATGTGAGAGAGAACCAATGAGGTCACAGAAAGACATCTGCAACTGAAACTTTTCTAGATTCTTCTCTGTTGGTCTGCATATTTCCTGTTTGGCACACGTGATAAAGATCATCATGGTGTTTGTTAAGCTGCTTCCTGCTTCTATGCCAGGCCTGCTGAATCACTTCAGTAACACGACTTTGTTTTTAGATATACATGACAGTAGAATGATTTGACTTTGATTCAGCATTTTTCAAAAGTCCTCAAGTTGTTTTCATAATCAACCACAGTCGGAAAGAGCCTGGGAGAAATGTGGGGAGAGAGGAACTAATTCCAGTCCAGTTCTCAAGTCCTTAAATAATCAAGTGTGTCTTCAATTCTCAAGTTCCCTGCAACTTTTGCCAAACTCCACTTGGGTAGGGACTGTCTAGAGGTCCTAAAAGATTTATACTTAGAACTGGCCTTCCTACTTTGAGACCCTATGACCAAATGAGGCTGTGTGTCTTTTGTCACTGAAAATATCTCTGCAAATCAACATACTTCCACAGACAGGAATAAAAAAAATCAGACACAAAAGAAATGGAATGTACTGCCTCCCCATTTTTTTTTTCTTTTTTTGATTAGGTGATGAGGGCTTATATTTTCAGAGTGCACTTACTATGAACCAATCACATCGTCTGATAATAGGAGTTGAAGAAATAGAAAAAGTATGTCTTTTTTCAAAAATATGTTTTAGTTGTATATAGACACAATACCTTTATTTTATTTATTTTTATGTGGTGCTGAGGATTGAACCCAGTGTGACATGTGATAGGTGAGTGCTGAACCACTGAGCTACAACCCCAGGCATGAGAGAGCATAAATCTGAGAAGTGAAATTGGAGTGATAAAGAAAAAATGTATGGGTTCCCCAAAATTATGTTTGTACAACTTTGGAAAAGTGCTATAATGTTCTTCAATGACAAATGGAATCCTCTCCTGTTTTCAGGCTCAAGAATGCTGGCAAAGCTGCCTTAGCAAGAGTAATGAGTGACTGACAACGTAGATGGTATGTGGGAGGGCTCTGAGAGAGCTAGGGATTAGCCTTGCTAAAGCTTCCCATGAGGGAAAAATGCTCTATGAATGGAAAATCTTTGATTTGAACATTTAAAAAAATGCTCTATGAATTGAAAATCTTTGATTTGAACATTTAAAAAATGTCTAATGAAAAATTCTATTGCAATTTATCGTTCATATAAAAAGAGAAATGGAGAAGGAAGTAGAGATGAGAAAAGGAAGAGAGAAAAGGTGAAAAAATAGAAACTCAATTTAACTCTTCTACTAAAGCCACATGTATTTTACACTTTGTTTCAAGGCAACTGCATAAAGGTAACTAACTTGAATTGTTTGTTTTTATAAAGACATAAATCTATTAGAGTCAATATGGTCAAAGTAATTATAAGAAAATAAGAATGACACTAGAGGCAGGATCAGTCTAGCATCTCTTGGTAAGCAGCAGCATTTTATATTTTAAACTCATTTTCAGAAACTCCAAATATTCCCTGGGGCCCAGGGCTACACACCTCTGACAAGACCTTTGTATCAATAATACCTGAATAGGGCACAGGGATGAACCCGTCAATTCTGCCATCACATTTCTCAGTCATTAACCCAGGGCTGATATTGTTCCTACAGTGTGCAAAACGCTTCAATTCTGGTTAAAGAGGCTGTTAAATGATCATCTGGAACAACTCTGAATCAACAAAGAACATCACATCTGAAATGAACCTGGGAGAGCAGGCCACAGGCTCCATATGTAAATAAGAAAACTCAACCCAGAGGACGGGGCTCTACACTCAATGAAGTGCATGGTTGGTCCTATTTGGGGCCATCTTCTATTCCATCTTCTACTTCTAGAACTGACTTTGTTATTGTGTGTGTCACTAGAACAACAACTAAAATAACACTTATTGAATTTCTAAAAGATTTTTTTTCTCAGTTTGTTCTGCATTTACATTCCCATTTGATTTTCACAATTTTCTAGTGGTTATGGCTATTATTCCTATTTTACAGAGGACAACGTTGAGGCTTGGAGAAATTAAGAGCATTTCTGGCTCCCTCACTGCACATATGACCTTGAATAGAGGCTGTTAAAGTTGTCATCTAGAAAATTATCACCATACTAAATTCCTAATATGGTATTTTAAAAGGTAACATTAGGCAGTTTATGTGACTACCCAGCACAATGGTGGGTATAGGGTATGTCACAACATCAGCCAGAATTTCTCAGAGTCTTCCAGGAGCTTCCATTTCCCAGAAATAAAATACAGGTTCTTGACTCATCTATATGGCCTGAGCTATCTTGAAACACCCAGTCTTTCAGTTTTGACCACTCTTCCAATTCTTCTCTTCGTGAGACCCTCTCTACCCTAAAGTACTATCCTGCAGCATCCACCTCAGAGACCATACTATTTAAAATTGTGGCTCCTAACTCCACCATTCCCAATACTTTCACCCTACTGTTCCCTTTTCTCCATAGTATTTATCATTAATACACTGTATTTTTATATATTTTCTATTTTTATCCCTCCCTACCAAAATTTAAGCTGCAAGGAAAGAAATTAATCAACTTTGCTTTATTCTTGCTGAGCACCCAGTTGATGTTCCTTCATTAAATAAATATAGGGATATCCTTCTCTGTCCTTTACTTTCTTTCTCATTCAAGGTCACATCCTTTTTTGATCAGAAGTATATATCCTTCGAAGTATGCAAAAGTCAATAGAAACACTTCAACTTTTATATAAAATATATTTAAAGGGTTACAAGACAAAAAGAAAAAAAAATCCAACCAAGCAATAACAAAACAAAGTTTGAATCAGGGGCCTCTTTACCTGCACTGCAGCTCCTAGTTTGAGAAGTATAGGACTTTTTTGTAAATTTTTTTTTTCATTTTTTTAAAGTATTCATGGGGGCTTAGGCAGGCTGAATCACCCATTCTCTACTCTCTCATATTTCAGTAATGAGCATTCATTGACTGAATCCACTCTGCACAGGACTCTGCATATGCCATGACTAAATGGAAGACAGACAACACCTGTGCATCTCAATTCATTATTATATGATAAATACTAAGAAGGTATTATATTCTGAAGGACCCAAGTAGGGGGCATGTACCCCCAGTTGCAATTTCAGAGAACAAGTTTAGTGACATCTTGAAAGATATCCAAGATAATTCGGTCTCTAAACAACAGAAAGGAATTCAAGTCAGTGCTCACACTGAGCAAATAAAAAGTTATAAAGTATCATAAGGCACCCATGGAACTGTAAGAAGTTTTGTAATACTATGACATCAGACATGAGGCTCAGCCTCTCCTATGTGTTATATAAAAGAATCAGCCTTTACTTGTGGAAAATAGATTGATCCAAATTGTGTGCAGAATTATCTTGTTATTGAAAATATCTTTAATCCAGGCTTACTAAAGATTTAAAAGTTCTTTTCTCCAAGTTAGGGCATAATCTCTTTTTTTTTTTCCGTGCCATTATGTAAGCTTCCAGGTGACCTTAATCTTTAGAACGTACTCCTAAACATTCTTGAATGTCTGCTTCTCCCTATGTCCAATATATTTTTATCAAATGGCTAAATTTTAAAATTCTCCTGAGACTGATGAATCTGGCCAATATGGGGTTCCCTGATAATTATTTAGTGCCAGTTTTTCTTAGTTGAAAGAGCCCTTGTGAGAGAAGAAACTAATAGCACTTTTCACAGCAGAGGACAGAGGAATGAGTAGAATCAGGTGAAGAGTGCATCCTGGCAGAGAGTCTCACTGATGGCCTGAAACCACTAAGTTTAAAGTCAGAAAAGGATAGGTAGGAGAGAGAGAGACAGGTCATAGAGGAGAAGATAAAAAAGAACTGCAGTATGGGTAGAACAGAGAGAGATTCCTCTTCATTTCAAACCTCACCCTAATGGGTTTTAAAAAGAAACATTAGCACCTATGTACTTGTATATTTTATTACTAATTAAACCTAACATACTTGTCAGTTTTGATTGAGGTGTTTAGTGTACAGTATGCTCAGTTGAGCAGGGGTGAGCTCTTTTAGATCAAGATTGATGTCCCAACAAGTAATGGAATGTTTCACTTAGGTAGTTTGGTTCTTTGATATCTGCAAATATTTTCAAAACACAATATTTTTCAAAAGGTTTCTACATGGTATTTTGTTATGAAATATTGCAAGAAATAATGTGGTTTGAAAAGTACTGACAATACTATAAAAAATAAACAATTAGCATTTCCATTTTCACTTACAAGAATTTCCTTTTTATTTATTTTTTACTTATATTGGAAGTATCATTTGTTTTTCTTTAAAGAAGAAGGCAATGAATGACTTCAAGCCCACTTCCAAACAAAACACAGCTGTATTATGTTATTTGCTCCCTTTTTCAGTATTACAGCCTGGGAGAATTTTTAAGTACTATTTACTTATTGATGACTCAAAATATCTGTTTATCAGTAGGCTATTCCTTTATTATTAAATATTATAATGATTTCTACAGTTAAAATGTTTACACCTAACATCTTTTTAAAATTTTTTTTAGTTGTAGATGGACACAATACCTTTTTTATTTACTTAGTTTTATGTAGTGCTAAAGATTTAACTCAGTGCCTCACACATGCTAGATAAGCACTCTCCCACTTAATCACAACTCCGGTCCCACATAAATCCTTTAATGTAATTACAAAATTGTGTCCAGTGGATAATATTAAAGGGTTGAGAGAATAATTTGGCTGAGATACTGGTTGTAACTATCCCTATATACAGAAAAGCAACCTGTGTCCCAGTGGGGTTAAGTGACTGCCTCAAAATGGAAAATTCATGAGAAGGCACCACCAGGCCCCAAGTAGTCATTGTATAATTCTATAAGGTAGAGACTTTCATAGAAATATATACTGACCATGTGCCAAAGATTGAATTCATGAATGAGAAATTTAGAAACATGACAAAGTTGGTTGGAAGGACATGGGGAAATCATATATATATATATATATATATATATATATATATATATATATAACAGAGTCTGTTGAAAAAAACGTTGTAAGAAAACTGCAACATACTGGGGGTACTGTATCTACAAAACTGGATAATATTCTATAAGGCAAGAAAACCCTAAATTTTGGAGTTACATTTTCTAGTAAACAGAAAATATTTGCAGCTAGTCAATCTTTCTTAGTTTAACATTTAACTTCAGAGAGTTCATGTACAAATGTATAGTACTAGTTAGTCAAAGTTATCTTCCTCTATAGCAAAAGTTAGCAAACATTTTTATATGGCACCAGGTAGCAAATATTTTTTACTTTGTACACCACAGAGACATTGTCACATCCATCTAGCTTTGTTATTAATATTAATTGATATTAATAGCCCTATTAATATTAATAATAATTAATATTAATTATTAATGTTAATTAATTAATATTCATTACCTATTGCCAGTAGCTGCTTTCTGCTTTCAGCCGCTATTGGCAATAGGTAATGAATAAAGATGACTCTGTTCTCATATGTCTGTATTTACAGCAGCAACAACAAAAGAGACAATGGCTAGATTTGACAGGACATAGTTTTCTAATCCATTTGTCCTAGATTGGACTGAGGAAGATCCCATATCCAACATTATAAGAAATTAAAAGTGTTGGAGATGTGGGGAATTAGCTTAGTGGTAGGGCACCCATGGGTTAAATACCCACTACCCCCAAAAAATATGTTTTAAGGAAAAAATTAATCAGATTGAAAATTCTTTATATTTAGTTATTATCACATATGACTTAGAATAAATTCACCTATAGCATTACTACTATATGTTCATTGGGATGCTAGAAAGAAAGTAAAAGCATCATTTCAATTGTTTAATGAAGTACAACATTGAGGTAATAATAATTTCATAGGAAAGTTATTCAAACTTTAATGAATATATGAAGAATATGCCAAAGTCAAACTGTGATTCTTTTTTGGATTTCCAACATGTAGTACCAAAATTTTACATTCCTTTTTATTAATTAAGCATAATCTACAATCTAACAAAAATGATTAATCAGAAATTGAAGTTGTGTGTTAATTATGATCCATTGAAACATTTTATATTTGCAGTATAAGGTTTTTATAGTATCTCCAGCTTGCAGAACTAACATTAAATACTGTGTGGATTAATAGCTGTCAAGTGTGCTCTACTTTCAGTATAAAGTAATATAAATTAGCTTCATAATTTGTCAATTAATATAGTTCATCACTTCTGAAATTCTTTTAACTCTTATGTGCACTTACTGCTATAGTTACAGGTACATATTTTTCTGAAAATTTTTTTTTTCTTGATTCTTAAGTTATAAGAAATAACTTTGGTTCTGTTTTTTTTTTTTCTCTCTGTATTTCAGTTTCCTGATTGAGCAGGCTACAGAGATAAGACATTTCTGAGTAAACTCAGTGGAGAGTGAACCAGACTTAAGGCAATGACCCTGAGTAGCCACCATCAAAAACCTTTGTGCTATTTTCTCCAGCAGTTTTTCTCATTAAAAAATAAATACACTTTAAAGCATTTTCTTTTCCTAAAAGTTATTCAAGGTTGAAAAATGAATTCATTTCATTTAAGAAAAAAATCTAGGGCTGGGGATGTGGCTTAAGCGGTAGCACGCTCGCCTGTCATGCGTGCGGCCCGTGTTCGATCCTCAGCACCACATACAAACAAAGATGTTGTGTCCGCCGAAAACTAAAATAAATAAATAAATAAATATTAAAAAAAAAAAGAAAAAAAATCTATTTTTTTAAAATAATGGAATAGTCTTATTAATAAATGTTTAGCCTCTTTCTCTTTCTGTCTCTCCATCCATATTCCCTCCCACTCACATTAAACATCTTTCATAAATCAACTTTGTTGTGTCCTCTAGAAATCAAGTAGCCTATAGTTTCCTATAGAACACAGTTCTCACTTTATATGAATAGTTTTTGGCAACAATTCTAGAGCTCATTTTCCCAATTTAGAGTTTCTTTACTCTCATCAGTCTACCACCACAGCAGAATTTCTTATGTTGTTAAAAATATCATGTGTCATGCAATGCCCGCTATTTTGCCTAAATATGGGTATTATTAGTAAACAAATAAGCAAAACTGGAAAAAATTAATATCTCAGGCAACAGAAGAATACCTTCAACCACGGCTATATTGCTAGTACATCAGACTCAGGAGAACAAAGCTTAGAAAGGTGTTGCATATACAGTCTCACCTCCACCCAGCTTTCTTTTGTAAAGGCTTGCCTTTGCCCCAGAACTTAGATATCAAACATTTATGACCAACTTTGGGGGGAAAAAATAAAAGACACTTCCTGTTGGAATATGTTCTCGGCCAATAACATCAAGAAGATGAGAAAGTCTGAGTTAATGGCTGAAGTTATTAATTATAAACTTAATTTTTGAAGAAAAGAAATTAAGTTTGCTATAGCAATTGAGTTGCTTTGCTAATAATTTCTTTGATACTGAATTGGGTTCTAAGGGCTGCCTTAAAATTAACTAAAAGTGAACTGGCATAAAACAGCAGACATTTGGGGGCTGTAAGTCTGAAGTCAAGATACCAGAGGACTGTGTTCCTCTGCAGTCTCAGGAGAATGTGCATGCTGTTCCAATGTCTGGGGACCCAGGCGTTCCTCACCCAGAAGATGCCTCTCTGCTTCTGCCGTCACATGGTATTCTTCCTGATTCAGTGTCTAAAGTTCATTCTTCTCATAAGGACACCAATCATATCGGACTATCTTCCCTTCCCTTCCTGATGTATTTTGGGTGTGGGAACGTGGCTCAGCAGGGACGCGCCTGATTGCAATAGAGGAGACCTTGGGTTTCATCCCTAGAACCGCGAACAAAGAAAAGAAAAAAAGTAAATGATTCCGATTGCATTTGTAAGAACTCCATTCTCAAAAGGGTAAAACACCCGTGGAAACCGGAAGCTATCCGTTTCAGGGCCCATTCCCTTTGTCCTGACGCAGGGCAGGAACCCGCAGTCCACGCCCCATCTCGTAGCTCCGCCCCAATACCCCTGGGCACAGCCTTGCCCTGCACGCACAGGTGCACGCACTGGCGCACGCGCTCATGCTCGCACGCTCGCCGGCAGGCACCGCCAGCTGCTTCTGCGCCCTGGGTTTCTGGGAGGCCTGGAAGAGGCCGGCAGTCGGGGGAGAAGGACGTACCTTCCAGTCCCCCAGGTACTTTCTGCTGACTGCTGCCTGGGCTCTTCGCTCCTGGTCCCACGGCTTCGTCGCCTTCTGGGGAGGCATGGCGGCACCTTTCCCCTTTGCAGTCCCCGGTGAGGTCCTGGGGACTCTCACAGAGGCAGCCTGGGCCCTCACCACCGTTCTGCTGTTGGCTTTCCCAGAGCCGGGAGGAGAGCCTCAGGTAGGGCGGACTTCAGTATCCCTCGCTGTGTGTGGCAGCGGGCACTGTCCTGGCTGGAGAGGCTTCGGGCGAGGAGTTGGGCGAGGCAGTGCGTGGAGAGGGGGCGCGCTGTCTGTCGCTGTGAGGCACATGGCTGGGTGGATGCAGTGGAGATTATAGTTGTAGGCCAGTGGGGCAGAGGAGGGGGTGTGCTGTTCCTGGTGCTCACTCCTTCAGGCGGCTGAGTGGGTGTGGTGGGGTTATAGAGCTCATAGTTGGGTGTAGTTGTGGGACAGTGGAGGGGGTGTACTTGGGAAGCTGCTGGAGATGGAGCCCCTCTCCTGAACTGGGGAAGGGGACGGGGAGAAGAGTAAAACGTGAATTCAAGGGAAGCTTGTCTCTATTGTTAAAAGTATGGATGTATCATATTTTAAAAACTGTTCTGAACTATATCTGCAAGTGTTTTTTTTTTTCTTCACAGAAGTAAATTCCAATTTTTCAGTGTAAGTCCAGCCATTAGCTGATTTGTAATGATTCATTTTTTTTAATATACCAATGGCTTCCATATTTTAAAACGACCCATTTTATGGAAACCATTTTTGAAAGTCCTCGTTTACTTTGCCTTATATTTCACTATTTCCCAATAAGTAGAATTACTCTCCATTGACATTTTTCTTTATGCTGTGCAAAGGATATATTCGTTCTGAAATACTTTGATGTGCATTCTTCCAGTGTGTCTAATGCATGCCTCATGGAAAATCAGTTATCAGTTGGTTTTGTCTTAAAATGAGAGATAAGCACTGGAACTGAAATGGTCAAGTTTTTAAGGCATTCACCTAATGTCTTCTGATGACATTTTTCTCTATTGAGACATGTATTTTATAAATGCATGTCTTTGTAATAACACATATTGCATGCCTTTTGTTGTTTATACAACCAGTTATAGTAAGAAAAAGTTTTTTTGTTATTGTTTTTATTTCACATTATCATTTGATGGTTTTGAACATCTGTCCATGTTCAATAGGTGGGGATTTATTAAATTTATGATCAGCATCTTGATAAAAGAGGCTGTTAGCCAAGTTAGGGTTAATTTTCATTTTACCACAGGGTCATATGTCATAACTAGATTTCACTTAGGGGTTACACAAGTTAACACCAAAATAGACAATTAAGAATATTAACATATTAACAAGCACAGTTACAATTAATTTTTTTTTGCCTTTGAGATTTTACCATGGGATTGAGAACTACATGAGGAATATCTCTTAGAAGTTATTGTAAGTGTAGAAGCTTAATAAATTTGCCTAGATGCAACCAAGCTTATATATTTTAATTGAACTACTAAAACCTTAAAATCATATCACCTTTTGATTTTCCATATGTAGAATACTTTCTGAGGGTTGGTTATAATTGTCTGAGTTCACTTTATAATTTTTACCATTAAGAGTACCTCAAAATGCAAATGAAGGCTCTCATGAGGAAAGTAAATATGTGAATTTTGGTTTTCCCATAGCAGTTCTGTGGAGCATCCCAGAGCCCCAAAGTCCCTGATAAGCTCCTCTAGTTGGACATTGTAAGTCTTGCTAAGTGCTGCTGATGGTGGGGTATGATAATGGTAGTAGAAAAGAAGAGAAGGGATTCATACTTGATTTTTTTAAAGTTTCTTCTAATTATACATGACAGTAGAATGAATTTTGAGATGTCATACGTAAATGGCATTTAACATCTCATTCTTCTAGTTGTATGTGGTATAGAATCATATTGGTCATGTAATTATATGTGTACTTAGGGTAATAATGTTCATTCGTAGGTATTCTTCCTACTCCTTTACCCCACTCCCCTCCCTTCACTCACCTCTGCCTAATTGAAAGTACCTCTATTCTTCCCTAGAAGGAATCCTCCTGTCTCAGTCTCCCACCTCATTGGCATTACAGGTGTCCACCACTGTGCCTGGATTTCATTCTCATTTATTCTGACTTCATGGGTAATATTTCTTTTCTCAAAGATTTATTTCAATTGGCACATAGTAAGTACATATTGATATGGTATAGTGTAATCATTTTGTTTCATGGGTAATGATCTATCTCAACTTTTATCATTGCTTTGTTGTAAATATATTTTTAAAAAATCTTCCCTATAGTTAGTTTTGGATATACAATACATTACTTCAGCTATATTCCCCCAGTTCTGCCATAGAACACCAGAACTTATTCCTCCTAACTGTAATGGTGTTCTGGTTGACAAATCTCTCTGCATCCTCTCACACTCTTCCCAGCTTCTGGTAACAACTATTCTCTCAACTGCTGTGAGATTTATTGTGTTAGATTCGACATGTAGGTCAGATCAGGTAATACTTGTCTTTCTGTGCCTGGCTTATTTTATTTAGCATAATGTCCTCCCTGTCCATCCATGTTGTTGCATATGACCGGACTTCATTTAATTTTATAGCTTCATAATATTTCTTTTTATATATTACGTTTTTTAAATTCAGTTTGTCAGTTTATGGGCACTTCTGTTGTTTTCATTTCCTGGGTATTATGAACTGTGCTACAATCAATACAGTAGTTAAGGTGTTTCTTTAACATGTCCATTTCATTCCCTTTTGTGTAAACCCAAAGTGGAATTGCAAGATTATGTGGTAGCTCTACTTTTAGTTTTTGGAGGAAACTTCTTATTGTTTTTTGTAGCAACTGAACTAGCTTACATCCAACTATCACATTCTTCAAAAATGGTTTTTGTGATTTGCCTACCACATGTATCCCAATACTTTCCCTAATATTGTGGCTTTCCAAGTATGAAAATATATGCCTAGCCAAACCACTATCTCACTATTTTCAATAGTGACATGTAAAAGGAAAGTTTCTAAAATTTCTCAAACAAACAATGACAGTTTCTGTCTGGAACTTTATTAGATTTTTATGCAGAGTTATCTTTGACTTTCTTAATCATTTACGCAGTTCATTTCAATAAACTAAATTTTTAAGTTTCCACTGTATTATTAGTTTTAAAAATTGATTTGTCATTTTTACTTTACCATATTTGTATCCCAGACTATAGTTTAAAAGTGGAGAACTTCACAGATACTGTTGAATTTATATATTGAAATGCAAGAATAAATAAAATGGCCATGTGAGGCATGAATTAAAAAAAAGAATAATTTGATATTATTCAAAAATAATTTCAATAACGATGCTATGAAATTAAGATGGTAATATTTCAAATATATTTATTTTTCTAGCACTTAAGACAAATAAACTAATCACCAAGAAAATAATAAGTACATGCATTATTATTTAGGCTGTTTATATATCCTGTGAATCTCAGAATTATTGCCTTTTATTTGGTTCTAAAGAAAAGTCATGGGGTCTGCGCGTTGGAACCGCGGCGTGAGTGCCCCGGGAAGATGGAGCAGCTGCCGCCCGCGCCACCGCCGCCGCCTGGGGCTCCCCCGTCCCTGCAGAGCCAACAGCAGCTCAAGCCGGCGCTCGAGGCCCAGGAGCAGCGGGCCAGGACGCCCCCGAGGGTGTAGACCGCGCCCAAGAGAGAGTGATGGTCTTCAAAATGAAGACTCTGGAGAATTTTAAGTTCTGTATAGGAATTACAAAAATTGAAGGAAAGAAAATTTTCAAAAGGAAATTGTTTTGAAAAGTATGTTTACAACTAACTGATTCTATTGACTATTTTTTTAAATAATAAAATACTTTGAGAAGATTATATTTACGGTAAAAGGAAACTGGACTAACAATGAGGCCAAAGACTTTTCCTGCCACAACTTATTCTGGGAATAGCCGACAGAGACTACAAGAGATCCGTGAAGGGTTAAAGCAGCCATCCAAGTCTTCGGCTCAGCGGCTGCCCGTGGGACCAAACAGTGACACTTCCCTGGATTCCAAAGTCCTGGGGAGCAAGGATGCCACCAGGCAGCAGCAGATGAGAACCACCCCGAAGTTTGGACCTTATCAGAAAGCACTCAGGGAAATCAGATATTCCCTGTTGCCTTTTGCCAACGAATCAGGCACTTCCGCGGCTGCAGAAGTAAACCGGGAAATGCTGCAGGAATTGGTGAATGCTGGATGTGACCAGGAGATGGCAGGCAGAGCGCTCAAGCAGACCGGCAGCAGGAGTATTGAAGCCGCCCTAGAGTACATCAGTAAAATGGGTTACCTGGACCCCAGGAATGAGCAGATCGTACGCGTCATTAAGCAGACCTCCCCAGGAAAGGGCATTGTGTCCACCCCGGTAACAAGGAGGCCCAGCTTCGAAGGCACAGGCGAAGCGTTCTCATCCTACCACCAGCTGGGAGGTGCAGCCTACGAGGGCCCAGGCTTTGGCACAGATGGCCCCGCGGGACTGGAGGAGGTGCCACGGCAGTATATGGACTTCCTCTTCCCAGGAGTTGGTCCCCACAGCCTGCCTGGCCACCAGCACCCCCCCAAAGCCTATGGTGCCAGCATGGAGGCAGCGGGAGCACATTTCCCGGCCACCTGCCCCACCGGTCCGTCCCTGCCACTTCCAGGTGCACACTATGGCCGCACGCACCTCCTAGTACCTAGGGAGCCTCTGGGCTACGGTGTGCAGCGCAGCCCCTCCTTCCAGAACAAGACGCCGCCCGAGTCGGGGGGCTATGCCTGCCTGACTGCCAAGGGCCAGGGGGCCCCGCCAGGCGCGGGCATCGCCTTCCCCACGCCCACTGCCGGACTGTATGGCCCGCATGCGCACCATAAGCAGGCTGGCCCCGCAGCCCACCAGCTGCATGGGATGGGTTCCCGAGGCCAGGTGTTCACTGGCGACAGCCCACCACAAAGCTTGCTGGTCCCCTCAAGAAACAGCCTCAATGTGGATCTGTATGAGCTGGGCGCCCCCCCCCCCCCACACTGGCCCGCCGCGACTCGTTACAGAAGCCAGGACTGGAGGCTTCACGCCAGCACGTGGCCTTCCGGCCTGACGGCCCAGGACCCAGCAGGACCAACTCCTTCAACAGTCAGCAGCCGCGGGCTGGTGCACCAGGCCAGGCCGAGCCTTCCCTGCCTGCCCCAAACACTGTCACAGCCGTGCACATCTTGCACCCAGTTAAGAGCGTGCGGGTACTGAGACCTGAACCACAGACAGCCATGGGGCCCTCCCACCCTGCCTGGGTGCCCGCACCTGCCCCAGCCGCTGAAGGCCTGGACTCGAAGGATGAGCACGCCCTGGGCCTGGGAGCCACTGCTGTCTACCCACTGGATGTGGAGTACAGTGGCCCAGACCGCAGATTCCCACCTCCACCCTACCCCAAACACCTGCTGCTGCACAGCAAGTCCGAGCAGTACGACCTGGACAGCCTATGTGCCGGTGTGGAGCAGAGCCTCCGTGCGGGCCCAACTGCAGAGCCTACGGAGAGGAGCGACAAGAGCCACAAAAGTGCCAAGGGGGACAAAGGTGGCAAGGATAAAAAGCAGATCCAGACTTCTCCAGTACCAGTCCGCAAAAATAGCAGAGATGAAGAGAAGAGGGAATCCCGCATCAAGAGCTACCCCCCCTATGCCTTTAAGTTCTTCATGGAACAACACGTGGAAAATGTCATAAAAACCTACCAGCAGAAGGTCAACCGGAGGTTGCAGCTTGAACAAAAAATGGCCAAAGCTGGACTCTGTGAGGCTGAGCAGGAACAGATGAGGAAGATCCTTTACCAGAAGGAGTCAAATTATAACAGACTAAAGAGGGCCAAGATGGACAAATCCATGTTTGTGAAAATCAAAACCCTGGGGATCGGTGCCTTTGGAGAAGTATGCCTTGCTTGTAAGGTGGACACTCATGCCCTGTATGCCATGAAGACCCTGAGGAAGAAAGACGTCCTGAACCGGAATCAGGTGGCCCATGTCAAGGCCGAGAGGGACATCCTGGCTGAGGCAGACAATGAGTGGGTGGTCAAACTCTACTACTCTTTCCAAGACAAAGACAGCCTGTACTTTGTGATGGACTACATCCCTGGAAGGGACATGATGAGCCTGCTGATCCGTATGGAGGTCTTCCCTGAGCACCTGGCCCGGTTCTACATTGCAGAGTTGACTTTGGCCATCGAGAGTGTCCACAAGATGGGCTTCATCCACCGAGACATTAAGCCTGACAACATTTTGATAGATCTGGATGGTCACATCAAACTGACAGATTTTAGCCTCTGCACTGGATTCAGGTGGACTCACAATTCCAAATACTACCAGAAAGGGAACCACATCAGACAGGATAGCATGGAGCCCAGTGACCTCTGGGATGATGTGTCTAACTGTCGATGTGGGGACAGACTGAAGACCCTGGAGCAGAGAGCACGGAAGCAGCACCAGAGGTGCCTGGCACACTCCCTGGTTGGAACCCCAAATTACATCGCACCAGAGGTGCTCTTGCGCAAAGGGTACACTCAGCTCTGTGACTGGTGGAGTGTTGGTGTGATTCTCTTTGAGATGCTGGTGGGACAGCCGCCATTTTCGGCTCCTACTCCCACAGAAACCCAGCTAAAGGTGATAAATTGGGAGAACCCGCTGTACATTCCATCCCAGGTCAAGCTGAGCCCCGAGGCAAGGGACCTCATCACCAAACTCTGCTGCTCTGCTGACTGCCGCCTGGGGCAGGATGGGGCAGATGACCTGAAGGCCCACCCTTTCTTCACCTTTCTCCAATGACATCCGGAAGCAGCCCGCCCCCTACGTTCCCACCATCAGCCACCCCATGGACACCTCAAATTTTGATCCCGTAGATGAAGAAAGCCCTTGGAATGAGAATAGTAAAGACAGCACCAAGACCTGGGACACTCTCACCTCCCCCAATAACAAGCACCCTGAGCATGCGTTTTACGAATTCACCTTCCGGAGGTTCTTTGATGACAATGGCTACCCCTTTAGATGCCCAAAGCCTTCAGGAGCAGAAGCTTCGAAGTCTGAGAATGCAGATTTAGAAACTTCTGATCTGGTGGACCAGAGCGAAAGCTGCCAGCCAGTGTATGTGTAGGCTGTGACCAGGTGCCCACAGCTCGTGTCTTCAGAGCCCGGGAGCCACAGCAGGTTCCTGAACAGGCAGATGGGAAGTGCAGGGTGACTTTGTTTGCAATAAGTCTGTTGATTAATCACTTGAAATTCTGGTCTTCACCAAGAAAACCCCAAACCAACAAGAAACTGAAAAAAAAAAAAAAAAAAAGAGAGAGAGAGACTGAAGTCTAGCAGATCTTCGTTTCTAGATTCTGTTTGATGGGTGTCAGGAAGGTTCAACAGGTCTTGGGATTGGCTTTGAGGGCCTTCACTGCATTAAAATAAGATTTTTAACAGTTTAGTACAGTTTAGAAAGAGCACTTATTTTGTTGATATCCAATTTTTCTTACTAAATTATAGGGATTAACTTCGACAAATCATGCTGCTGTTATTTTCTACATTTGTATTTTATCCATAGCACTTATTCACATTTAGGAAAAGACATAAAAAAACTGAAGAACATGTGATAATAAATCTCTGTGCAATAATGTTTGGAAAAAAAAAAAAAGATAAAGCTCTGCTCAGATGTCACGGAGACTGTTTTATCCACACAATGGTTTTTGTTTTGTATTTTTTCCCACATTTCAAAATTGTGATATAATGTTAAAAGCTGCTTTTATTATTTTTTTTTTTGCTTTTTGCATATTATAGTATAATAGAAAGTGTGAGCAAAGTGATATGGGTGTGATTTCAGGTGTCTGGCGTGTGGAAAGTACTGCATGAGCAGGGTTTTTCTATTATAAAATTACCGTATCTTGCCATTCACAGCTGGTCCTGTGAATATGTTTTTACTGAGTGTTTTTAAATGAGGTTTTTTAGACAATGTGCTGATAATGTATTGTGTGGGTGAATTCTTCCTTATGATTGTATCCCTTATTGTTTTGTTAAAGAAATGCAGATGTGTAACTGAGAAGTGATTTTTGTTTGTGTGTTGTCTTGGGTATGATTGGATTCTTTGGGGAGTAAACATAAACATTTGTCATGTACTAAACTTATATACATCAAAAGGGATTAATTCAGCTATACCAAAACATTTTAAGTTAATCATAGATCTGTGTCTATTTCTTGCTCTTTTCATTCTTGGTATAGTTGGCATGTGGAATCCAGTAGCTACCCTACAACTTAACTTTTTCACCAACAGCCCACACTGAAAGCTTAAATGAACATTAGTCCTCCTGTTTTTAGACAGCTGAGATGAAATTGAACAATCTTATGGTTCTTTCCACATTTTTTTTTAGTGTGCTTTGAAGTATCAAAGCTTGGTTTAAACAGTTTTATTTAGACAAATGTATTGTTTAAATCATTTAAACATTTTTCTAAATGTATTCTTTTGTAAAAAAGCAAAAATTCTTCAAAGTAACATTGGAATAAAAAAACAATTAAGCCATACATATTTTCTTAGATGTATAGGTGTATATATAACTATATAGATAAACACAAAATATTCCTTATTTCAAATTAGTATGGTTCCTATTTAAAGTGATTTATATTTGAGTAAAAAGTTCAATTCTTTTTTGCTTTTTAAAAGAACTGATGCATCATATTTTTCATTATATTATTCCACATATTTTTTCCTTGACGTTCTTAGTGTAATGTATCCATTATTTAGTATATATCTAGCAACAACACTTATATAAGTTTATCAATGTCTAAAAAAAACGATTCCTGTGTACTGGTTTACATTTGTATGAATGGCATATTCTGAAGTCTGCTGTGCTTGTATCATGACTTACAGTATTTTCTCTATTTTATAGTAATGCCATGTTGTTATTTACAGCGCTCTGACATACTTTCATGTGGTAGGTTCTTTCTCAGGAACTCAATTTAACTATTATTTATTGATATATCATTTGCCTTTGAAAAGCTTCTACTGGCACAATTTATTATTAAAATTTTGAGTCCAAAAAAAAAAAAAAAGAAAAGTCATATATTACTATTGCTGCATCATTTAAATAAAATCTTTTTCATTATTGTTTTAGTTCTGCCTGGCATTTCAAGTATTTCTAGTAGACTTAGTGTATTAACTTATTAATATATTCTGCTTAACTTGCATGGTAGATTCTTTCAGATTATGTGGGAATATTTTGACATGCATAATGTATTTTTATTTGGTCAACATACTATTTTCTTAAGTTATATAATTATGAACCACACAAACAAAAATATTCTACAAAGGTCACATCAAAATGAAGAGAAGTAAAGCAATTTCATTAAAAATATAACATTTTGTGTTCACCATTGAGCATCAAATTTCTTAATTATCATATCTTGTCATTTTTCTCTTTCATTTCCTAACACAAATTATATTATCTAATACATCTTATAAAAAATTGAATTCTTTGTTTGTTTGTTTGTTTTTGTTTTAGTGGTCACTGTGGGGAATTTTTTTTTTTTTTTTTTTTTTTTTTTTTTTTTTTTTGTAGTGCTGGAGATCGAACCCAGGGCTTTCTGCATGCAAGCCAAAAACTCTACCAACTGAACTGTCTCTGGTTCTTGAATTCTTATTAATAATTTTTTTCCAGCTAAAGTGAAACTTTTTAAATATTTCTATGTGTGTGTATAACACATAACATGACTATGGGTCATATTACATTTATGTACATTCATATAACACATAAGGGGAGAGAAGGAAAGAATGACTATTTTTTAAAAAATATTTTTTAGTTGTTGTTGTACCTTTATTTTTTTTTAATTATTTTAATTTATATGTGGTGCTGAGGATCAAACTCAGTGCTTCACACATGCCAGGCAAGTGCTCTGCCACTGAAGCACAATCCCAACCCCAGAATGATTATTTTTGTGTTTAGGTAATGATATTTGTCTGTATGTGTATTTTTCCTATAAAATTTGAACTTAAAAGTGAAGTATGATAAAGTGATCTGAAATTAAATAGTTAATAAACAGAAAAATTAAGATTCTATGTCTGGTCTGCTGCCAAATTCATTTTTCTGTAATAGGCCTTTGAATATCAGATATTGATCAGGTAAAATCAGTAACAGTGAAACTGATTATCTGGGGAAGATAATCAATATTAAACATATTTGAGAAATTCAGAATTGATATTCTGTGTTTCCTTTTTTTTTCCTTTTTCTCTTTTTATCATTTTTTTTCCCACTAGTTGCAAAGTATAGCACTTATCACAACCTCCTTTTGTCATCCACTTTGGCTACCTAAATAATTTGTTTAGAAAATTTATAATGTATTATCCAATATGATATATAATTGTAAAAGTTTGAGACAAAGGTTTTCAACTCTTTGTACATTATTTTCACATTTATTTTAATGAGAACACATGTAATGGGAGATAATATTTTTTTAATTTCAATGTTGTAATTTTTATAGGTCTTGATCTTCATGTTTGTTGTAATATGGAGTTATATACTAACCAGAGAATAATCTTATTTTGAAAACACAGGACATAATGTCAATTAAACAGGAGAATTTACAAGTTTAAGGGCAGCCTCAACAACGGTGTGAGACCCTTTCTCAAAAATGATTCCATCTCCATCACTGAAAATAAAAGTTGGGGAATCTAGCTCAGAGGTAGAACACCCTGAGGTTTATTTTCTGGTGTTCAAAAAATATGAATAAAAATAAATGAAAAAATGATCAATTAGTTGATAACAATTTTTTAAAATAAGCTATTAAAGTCTGTTTTGTGATTTAATTGGAACAAATTAAAGGATAAGGCTATTTTGTTCTAATCATAATATTGTACAACTCAAAGGATTTATTTTGATAATTTTTACATTACTGAAATATTGGAATATTACATTAATTATTTATCTCTCTGTCAATAACTAGTTGTCAGCTAGTTATATCTAGTGTATAGTCAGCTTGATTTGGCCACCATTCTTTGATAATATCAATCATTGAATTATAAATATGGCTCAAGAAACTTAATCTGGAGGCTTACTGAGGCTGGGCTGTGAGTGGAAAATATTTAGCATGAAAATAATAACATGGACTTTTGAAAATATTTCTCTTTCTGTTTTTGATATAAGAATCTATATATTTATCCATTTACTTAAAAACACATTTGATTGGAGATTTAAAAGGCAATTTGATATTACAGCTTTTTATATGACAAGAGAGGAAACAGCTACCTTGTCCTCTAAATGGAGAAGAAGACATGTGTTCTCTTCATGTCAGATCATCAAGATCTGAACCATTTGCTGTTTAGGAACTGAAGCAATTTTCTTATTTTCTTTGTGTTCCTAGTTCTCCATCTAAAAGTAGCTATAAATATAGTAGGTTTTTTTTAGAGCATTTTGTGTTAGTTTTAAGTAAATGGCATGTGGAGACAGCTTACATATGTAGCCAATACCTAACAAAAATAGCAACAGCTTTCATTTTTTAATTGTCATCCATCTCATGGTCCTTTTTCATTATGCTACAACAGAGCCATAGGATTAGAGAGATTTAATTGCTGAGAACATCAGTGATTCTTTGTGATGCAAGGTGTGACAGCGAGCTATCTTTCTGCGTTTCGTCTGTCATAAATCAATTGGTGATGAATGGTTCCTTTTCTGCACATATGTTTGAAAAGTTTATGTATTGGTAAACTTTTGGGTGACATTTGGAACACAGTCAGTTGTAGCTATTTTAAACAGTATTACTAACAGCCTTCTAACTTGTCTTCATGACACCTACCTTCTGCACCTTTTCCTATTATTTTCACTTCCACCACAATTTTCTTTGTAAAAATAATCTTACTCTTGTCACATTACTTCAGGTGTACCTTTAGGATAAGAATACAAACAAAAAAGAAACTAACAAATATAATGGATTCCTTTTGTTAGGCAACAAGCTAAACGTACTGTAGAAATTATCTAATTTAGTTCTTCCACTGATTCTTTAATAGAGATGATTGTTTTCCCAATTTTAACTGCTGAAGAAACTGGCAGAAGTAAGATAAATCATGTTCTAGTGGCATCATCCTCTCATTCTAATTGAGAATTAAGGAAATATCTGTCAGTGATTCTCTGCTCCTTGCAACTTAGAACAAACATGCTTTTATGCACTGAAAATAAATATTAAAAAGAAATGTCATGTTACACATTTTTATTAAGGGAGTAGAACAATAAAAAACCCTAAGTATCAGCAGTCTGATATAAAATGAATATCATTTTAATATCTACATCAATTTTTATGGGAATAATATTTTAAAAATGATCTAAGGTATTTGAAAAAAGCTACAACACTTCACTGAAATAAATAGCACTGTTACATTGCTTTTTTAACTCAAATAAACACTCAGGATATACTGAATTAAAAATAATTTCTAGAATTAAGCTATAAAGTATGATATTTAAATAGTTTAATTTTATTTAAAATATTTGTGTATGATGAAGAAGTGTGATGAAGTCTAAATAATCATAACAGAGATACCTGTGAGTAGTTCTACCAAATATTCATCTCTATCATGATAGTATAGTAAAGCATTATAGTATTGACACAAGATAGAAGATCTGTTGTATGAGAATAACAGTGGAAAACTAGAAAAGTTTCTAATTCTTTTGAAAATGCATCTGATAATGCAATTTTAGAACTTGAAATTTTTATATTATTAAGTGCATTTCTAGAAATCTTGCCTGAAGTTACAGGAAAAAAATGTGACATTTTATGGATGAGTTCATGCTATTATATTGTAAGTTAAAGAAAGTTGCTTTTTGTGTTATATTTTTCTTTTTACAGATGTTTGTTAATGGGATCCCTTAAGTTTGACATCTTATACAATAAAAAAGTTGGGAAATTATTCCTGGTGGACAGTAGTTTGCTTTTTTGTTCTCCTTAATTGTCCCCATGACAGTTATTTAGGCTGACATCTAAAAAAGTTATTGCTGCCTTTAAAATACATGTTAGACCAGTTTCTGTTATCATGATATTAATTATTTTGTTATAGCCTAGATTCAATATCATATCTAACACTGTGGGAGAGTAGTAGGGATTGTTGAAGAAAGGGGTAATAAAATAGAACACATTGTATGTTCAAGTTCTTATAGGCATGACATTAAGCACCTTGCAGCAGAACAAGTTGTAGGTAAATTCTTCTCAGTCACATTATCACCTGTATCTTTAGTAGAACTGCATGAGCATCTCAATATAGAATCAATGCACAATTAAGGAAGGCTGACAGTAATTTTTATGTAATTTTTCATCTGCCATCTTTAGTAATGTAATTAATATATATTTTCTTCTGCAATAAATATAACATCAGCATTTCAACTGTTTTGCAGAAATTTAAAATTCCTGTCTCATCACAGTGAGAGCTTTAATAAATTTGTTATAATTCTTAAAATATTTATGATAAATATTATCCTAATTCATTATTAATAGATCAAACTACTTTATATTCTTTCCTAAAAATAGCATTTTAAGCAAAAATTGTATATTTATACCTACTCCCATTTTATTTTTAGGGATGCATCTCTATGAAAAGCAGATTTTTCTGAAAAGTAATAAAAATTACATTTGTGATTAGCTGCAATGTATATTATGCAATTTACAAAGAACACTATAAAATATGTATACGTGTTAAATACATTTAAGCATATATATATATATATATATATATATATATATATATATAATTATAGTTTATTCACATACACATGTATGCAATATGTTTTGTTCTAGAACAGAAGTATATAGGGAGATCTTTCAGATTCAATTACACTGAACTCTAAACAAGCAAGTTGAAATGGATATATTTCTCTCAAAACAACTAATGGAAATAAAGAAAACTTTGATTTTTAAATTAATTTAACAACTGTCTATTGTGTTCAAAAATAGCAATGTAGTTAAATTAGAATTCAAATTCATACCTATAGATTTTTCAAATATGTGAGCTTTTTAAATTTTTGCATGAGTCCAAAATAACAATGAAATTACCTAAATCCATAACCTAAGGGACCAGTTTTCCACTTTTCACTTCACAGTAACTAATTGTGTATCTATTCTTTCCCTATTCTGCAATAACTCCTGGTAATGACTAAAAGCTGTTCTAGAAGTAGTAGTAGTAGTAGTAGGTGAGTGTATTTTTTAATGCCTTTTTTTTTTTTTCAATTTGTAATCTCTTTATTTGAATGGGTTATGGCTGCATTATCTCTGCCCACATGTGGTTTAGAGATATGTAACAGAGCAGAAGGGTGAAACTCCTCTCCACTGTGCTATCATTTATAGGAACACATTAGTAGCAACAAACCTGCTCTCATTCAATGCAGATATTGAAGCCAAAAAAATGGTGTACATCAGTCACCATTATTTCTAAATTATTTGAAATATATTTCTTTAAAATTAACAGTGATGTATGCTAACAAATACTGATTATAAGCAGAATTTTCTTGATTAGAATAGTAGCAAATGTTGAAAGTTCTCCTCGTATTCCTTCTCCTTCTTTTGTAGCTCATTATGTATACTTAGTTTGTCTCAATGAATTGAGTCCACATTTAGAATTCTAGAGACTCATGTATAAACCTGAACTTGAAGCTTCTCTGAAGGAACCTCATGTAATCTCACTTGAGCCATAATACCTTATGATGTGGTATACAGGGGTGCATCCAACAGGCTGGGAATATGTGTTCTCCAGTTTTCTGCTGGCAACTACAGCATTCACTCACCACCTACTTTGCCTCTATAAATGAATTTACAAGTCTTTTATGATATATTTTGATAAAGATTTCATAGTGGTTTCTACTGATATACAAGAACATGGCCTACATAATATATTATGCATTTCTTTGAAATGGGATTAAATTTTTAAGTTTAGAACTTGGCATTTGAATAGTTTTCTTTTTATATACTATAAAAATCATGTTCCCGTTAGAATTTTTGAAAGTCTGATTAGGTTACTCATTGCTAGAACTGGATAAATAATTGCTAGAAGTAGATAAGTCATGGATGTTGCAAGCTGTCGTATGTATTAGTCTTCAGTTTTGTTCCTTAAAAATGCAAGTGATTTAGTGTCTTTCATGATGCTAAAAATAATCTGTATAAATCAGCATAAATGTTGTTGATACACAAAATTTCTGAATTAAATTTTTCCTAAAATTATAAATAATTTTAAGTAGCAATTAACGTGGAACCAGGGTTAATTTTTTTTGAAAAGTAGCTTAGTATTATGTTACCAGGATTATCATTAAAAGTGAGAATACATTTTTAATATTATTTTTATTAGAGTCTATATTATACATAGTATTTGGGTTAATTCTAAAAATATCATACAGGCATGGAATTCCAGTTGAGTTAATGATCCCCTCTTTTCCCCTTCTGTCCTAACTCTCCTCCTCCATTCTCTTCTTCCTATTTGCCTGGACATTCTTTCACTTGTCTATTTATTTATATTTGATTGCTTCTTTCTACTTATACATAAAGGTGCTATTCCCTGTGGTATATTTATATATGCATATAACATGATTTTTAAAGAATCCCTTCTTCATTGCTTTCTCTTTCTCATTCCCACTCTTCCTCTCAATCTTCTTTTTCTACACTAATGGTCTTCCCTATGTCTTATGATATTCTGTTCTTTTCTTCTCTTTTTATTTAACTTCAGCTTCTAATATGAAACTTTTGACTTTTGAGTTTCTTGGTTTGGCTTATTTCACCTAGCATGATATTCTCCCCGCCCCCCAATTACCAGCAGATGGCATAATTTATTATTTATGGCTGAGTAAAACTACATTATATGTATGTGTACCACAATTTCTTTATGCTTTCATCTATTGACAGGCACCTGGGTTGATTTCATAAGTTAGCTATTCTTCATTGTGCTACTATAAACACACGTGGCTGTATTACTATACTAAGCAAATTTTATTTTATTAATTTTGGGAAAATACTGAGTCATGGGATGGCTGGGTCATGCCATGTTTCTCTTTTTAGGTTTGGGGGAATCTCCAGACTGTTTTCCAGAGTGGTTGTACTAGTCTGCAGTCCCACCAGCAGTGTACAAGTGTGCCTTCCCCCTACATCCTTACCAGCATGTATTACTATTTGTCTTCTTGATCAATACCAGCATGGCTGGAGCAAGATGAAGTCTTAGTGTAGTTTTGGTTTGCATTAATCTAATTGCTAGAGATGTTTCATGTATTTTGGGGGCTTTTTTTTCCTTAGAAATTTCTGTTTAGTTCTTTTGCTCATTTATTGACTGGGTGTTTTTTTGTTTGTTTGTTCATTTGGTGGTTTTTGTTATTTTTGGTGGTAAGTTATTTTTTAATATTTATTTCTTAGTTGTCGTTGGACACAATTCCTTTATTTTATTTATTTTATGTGGTGCTGAGTATCAAACTTAGGACCTCACATGTGCTAGCTGAGTGCTGTACCTCTGAGCCACAATCCTAACCCAGTGTTAAGTTCTTTTGAGTTGGTTATTTCTGTTTGTTAATGCCCTATCAGTGGATTAACTGGCAAAAATTTTCTCCATTTCTGTAGGAAATATATTTTTATATTGAGCTTTCTAACATGTAAGATAAATATCTCTCATCTTATAAATAAGAGAAGACACAGGGACTAATTAAGAAAAAGCAACATAGTTTATGCAAAGTCTCTTTTAATTCAGAGCCCATTATCTTTGTGACCTTTTTGGAACAGCAATGCCTGACATTGGTATCTGGGATTCTGATTGCATAAATTGAATCAAGAGGACTTGTATAACATGGAGAAAACTTTCATGTCATTGGAAAGCTTTCAGAACTATATCCATGCAACTTAAATTCTTTACATGTGAATGTTTCCTTTGAAAAATCAATGTTAAATAGGCTTAAGCAATGAGAAAGCTATTTCTGTAATACTGGACATACAATGCACAATTCTGTAAATTTCCTCTAACAACAAAACAAGGAATCTTACTGATGAGGCTTGGTATTTCTGGAAAAGTAGACATTCTTCAAAATATGATCGATACACCCTACTGGCAAGTTGAGAATTTTGCTCGTTAATTAAATATAATACGTAAATTCTTTACTAACGTGTTAGGGAATGGGGCTATTGAGATAGAAGATACAGTTCATGTTCTTGAGTTGCTCTTGGTTGAGGTGGGTTCAGTTTACATAACTCCAAGATGCCATGATGAGTGCTGTGACAAAGGCAAGGATTTGTGGAAAGAGTAAATGTTGGAAGCAGTTTTGGAAATGACTGGAGTTCATGTGGCCACTCTAGGCAGAGGAGATGCATTTCAAAGTGAAACAGCAGCACATATGGAAGTAGAGTGGGAAGAGTAGGAAGTGGCTACTCTTAATTTACATTATTATTATGTGCTTATATTTATACAGTATTTTGTAAGGTTAAATTCAGTTGAGAAGTATTAATTTTGTGAATAAACTATTCATATTTTTTTTTCAGAGTAGCCAATCACCAGTTTTACTCACCATAAAGAAAAACAGACTGATGATGGTAGAATTTTTATTAAGAATAAAGCAACCATACATGCAGTTGATGATAAGGGGAGGTATAGCACATTATTTATTTATTTGTTTATTTATTTTTTTTTGAAAAGGCTTAATATTATAGGGAAAATCACTCAAGTTAAAAATATTAAACTAATGGGAATGACATAGCCATTGGAATACAGTGAAATATATGAACATGAACTACAATTAGGGATAAAAGCAGTTATTCAAACTAACTGATGAAAATAAGAGTATGTCCTATGACTCACATATCCTTATAATTATTAGCTGATGATTATTATTTGATTTTATTGATCACATGGTCTTGTTTTAGCTAGAGTTTTCATTTTAGTTTTATAAATATGGACTTTTAGTTTGCTTTTTTTTTTTTTCTCCAGTATTGAACTTCTTAAACTTTCCTTTAGATTTTATCTTCTCTTGGTATAATTTCCTTTTGGAAATGCTTTGTTGAGCATAAATAGACATTGAAAATAATTTTGTTCCTTGGATGATTGTTTGCTTTAAATTACTTTCTTTGTGGAATATTATTTTTGATTATTTCTAAATGAGTTTTAATTACTGTTGACACATGTTGTCAATTTTCTAATGAAAGAGAGGGTAACATATGCTTGAAGGCTGGTTGCAAGTTTATACAAGTAGCATCCATGTTTCTCAGAGTGAGTGACTGAAGCAACAATGACTATTATTATCATAGTACTACTGTTATTTTATTACACCTGCAAATAGCTTTTTTTTTACTTCTTCACCTTTGGCTGACTGTGAATTACAATGTTACATCACCCTAGGAAGCAAAAGTAGCTTTATTCATCAAAATCTTTGCCAACTCCAGATGATGACCTCGTCATAGTTACTGCCCATTAAAGGATTTTAAGTCTGTAACTCTCCCCTTTGGGAACTAAAGATTTCTTTTTTGTGTGTTTGTTTTCCTTTTAGACTTACAAATGATTCTCAAAGATAAAGGCTTGATCTTCCAAGATATTTATGTCTGTTAGTGTATGTAAAGAAAATATATCAAATTGCTAAAATATAATAAATTGGCTGTTTAAAAATCCTTAAGGTTGAAGTTATCTCTCTTTTTTTAGAAAAACCCTCATGTTGGCTGTGGAACATAAATCAACACAAATAGTTGATCTGCTTTTTCAATGTGTTGTTAATGTGTCTCTTCAGATAACTGTGGATGGGTTGCCTTGTCTTATGAAATTGCTAGTGGCAATACTGCATAAATATTTACATTACAATACTAGTCAACATTAGACTCATATTCACAATAGTTACACCTGTTGCATCTCACACATGAGGTGAGATTTTATAGTGTCACTATGTATGGAACAGTAGTGAGTTAGGACAGTTCATCAGTCAGAAACCCTTCAAAAGTCTACCTTAGAGATAGTGATGAAACTTTGGGTGAAGATGAGGGAGGTGAGGTGAGGGGGAATGGGGGCAGGAAAGATGGTGGAGTGAGATAGACATTATTACCTTGGTACACGTATGACTGCAAATTTGGTGTGACAGTACATCATGTATAATCAGAAATGAAAAGTTGTGGTGCAATTGTGTACAATGAATCAAAATACATTCTTCTGTAATTAAAATAGAAAAATAATTAAAATAAATGAATTAATTAAAAAAAGTAGTGATATGTGTATGAGTCACCTCCAAGGTTTGTTCTCTCCTCTCTCCTCCCCTTCCCTCTCCTCTCCTCTTCATGCATTGGTAGGAAATTGTTCTAGCACTGAGGTAAACCACTAGCCAGTATCTTAAAACTTTGTAAGCCTTTATCCTTAGGGTTTCCAGCATTATCCATTTCATTCCAAGCATAACTCCTACTCATGAGCACAAATAGTATCACACCTATGATTTTTCTAATTAGCTATTTGGGTCTTGAAATGCCCAGTTTAGCAGAAGTTAGCTTTTCCACTGTTATCCTTTAGTTTACCAAGGACCTAATAATATCCTTGAAGTCTAAGGAAGATAATTCTGTAGTCAGAAGGAGGAAGATAAAGGGATTTAAAATTGTTCCTTTGTCTCTGTCAGTTCTGTTACTGTAGTGTTTCTGCTAGAACTGACCCTGTAGATTTGTAGTGAATAGCTTTTATTACAACATGTCCTGACTAGTCCCAATCCCTGAGTCTTCATGGTAACACACACTTAAACTCAAAAGTTACAACATTCTTTTAGGTCACATACACTCATGCTTTTTTATTCAACCATTATTTCCAAGCAGCAGCACTGTGCTTTGACAGCTTGGCCTCTAGCTTTGACCAACAAATATTAAGCACTCTGATCCTGTATCCTTTTAGGAGAATTATTTGGAACCCCCATATTAGCCTTACCCTTTTGGGTACATTATTGTTTGAGGATTTTGTCTTTTCTATCAGAAAATTGATATCATTCAAAGCTATCAGAGAGCTTCAAATAAGGTCACTGGAAGAGATGGGAGTTTTCTGTCATCTTGGCTAACAGGTGTGTGCCCTGAATTGTTCCCTTTTTTGAAATAGATTCCCTTTAACTGCAGGGGGAGGGGGAGGGGGAAATATCACTGTTTCCCAGGGTAGGTGCCAACTTTTCATTGGCACCTCTAGTGGTTTGTTTTTTCGAGTAATTAAAATTTCCCCAGCTGTTACAAATACTGCCTAAAGTTTTTGGCATATATCCAGTTGTTCTTCAAAAGAAAGAGATTTAGCAGATTCATTGAATGTAAGAGAGCTAAACCCCATTATGACTCTTCAGTATCTGTTGTGTTAAAAAGGATTTTGTCTTCCAAGTCAATTGGAGATCAACATTGAGATGTAGCTACTCTTACAATGATCTGCTGATTCTGTTCAACTAGGTGGAGAAGAAATAGTAGTAGTCCAAACCAGTTCTTGCATTTGTTGTTATTGATTAGTCTCTGAAAAGAGGATGATTGTATTCTCTAATTTAAGAGATATTTATAAATAAAGTTATAAATTAATTGCTGATTTGCTCTGAGTTACTAAGCACAAAGAAGAGCACGATTGATAATGAAAATTAGGACTCAAGCATTTTTTAATAATTTTAACATTTTAATACTAGAACCTATGGAAATTGCATATTAGTTATATTTGATATTCTAAAAAGTTAAATATGTCATTATTTTACTACTTCTCTTATCATGTTTCAATATCTCTTAGTAAATCTTCATAACAAGCTGGTGAACTAAAGTGACACAACCCATATTTCCTACAAGGGCTTAAGCCTAAGACTTGTGCAAGAACAAGGAGTATTGTTTACAGAGACAGGGAATTTTCTGAGTTCGTGCTACACTAGTTAATATATTTGCCTATCTTGCTCTCAAAGCATGATCATTTCGTCTTACTTTTTTCTTCTTTATTACAAGTTGTGGGTGCAGTGGCACATGCATTCACTCCAGCTACTTGGTAGCCTGAGCCAGGACAATCTCTTGAGCCTTGGCCATTATCGTGGAATGCCATCTCAAAAATAGAGCAAACATTTTAGAAATAATTTTCAAGTTAATAAAATGTGTATAGTGCTTACAAATTTGGAGAGCATATGAAAAATTTCTGAATGTAGATCTAAAATCCTATATTTGGTCAGTGTTTTCATATGAGTATTAAAATATGAATTTTATTACTTTTTTCAAACATAGCAACAGGAATCTAATTCTTCAATATATAAAAACAGAATCTAGGATGTCAGCAATTTTCATTCCAGGTAAGACTTACAAAAGTGAGTTACACTTGGTGTGCATGCCCTGTGTAATAAGAGTAAGAAAGTTTGATCACAAAAGAACAATGGAAAAAAGTAAATGTTTAAATTCCATTCATATTTTTCTAATTTTTTTCTTGATCACATAGAATCCAGGATTATTTAGCGACTAATTGCATTAAATTTATTTTCTAAATGATATTGTCATAAGAAATTTTATACTAATTTTGAATCTGAAATTTTATATCTTTGTAGAAATAAGAAAAATATTTTTAAATTAGTAGGTTGTGTTTCTTCTATCGTGATATTTTAACAAATTGGGCTTTTCTATAATGTCACCTGTTATAAAAACAGGTGTTCCTATTAATATCAACTCCTATTATGTGCACAAGTTGGTGGATTTCACAGTGGTAATATGGTACACACCTATACAATACTTGAATCCTAACCACTCTCCTTACTTCCATTTTTCCCCTCCTTTCTCTTGTTTCATTCCCAAATACTTTCCCTCTTCTTTAATAATCTCTCTTCCATTTTCTAGTCATTCTTATTTTCTTCCAAGATTAAACATGTTACGGAGAGCATGTGATACTTGGATTTTTGTTTCTGTTTTATTTTATTTTATTTTTTCCACATTTACATGATGACCACCATTTCCATCCATTTTACAGTTTTTGTCCTTGTTTCTTTTTTAACTTTTTTATGCAGGGCTTGAAATATACCATTTCTTGCTATCTTGGGCTTTACAGTTTCTCCTCAGGAATCTAATATTTTTCTTATGTGTTTATAATTGCTTTGACTTTTATAGAATTCAGTGTACCTTTCGTAATTTTATAGACTATTCTGTGGAAATGTTCTTTTCTGGTCATGTCCATTTGGTGTTCTAAAAGCTTATTATACCTGGATGTCCATAACTTTCACAAGATTTAAGAAATAGCCTCTTTTATTCACTGAGAAAGCTTGCATTGCCTGTAGCCTGTACCTCTTCTTTGTTGTGTGTACCAATGATTCATTATATTAGTCTATAAATTGTGTCCAGTGGGTTTTTAAGTTCTTTACAATTCTTTTAATTCTTCTTTGTATTGTTGAATGTGATATTTCATGATCAACTTCAATCTCTGATATTTTTTCTTTCACTTGATCTACTCTACAGGTCTGACTTCAATTGATATTTTTATTTGAGGTATTGAGCTCTTTATTTTCAAGATTTCTAATTGATTCTTTTCAGAATCTGTATTTAATTGTTCCTTCATGTCCTGCATTTTTTTTTTTTAAAAATTGTGTTTTATTTTATTTTTTATTTTTTTAGTTGTAGATGGACACAATATCTTTATTTATTTATTTATTTATTTTTATGTGGTGGTCGAGTACCAAACTCAGGGTCTCACACCTTCGAGGCAAGTGCTCTACCACTGCACCCCAGCCCCAGCCCTGTTTTGCATTTTATTTAGAGACAGGGTTGCTTAGTGCCTCATCATTGCTAAAGCTGGCGTCAAACTCTTGATCCCCGTGCCTTAGCCTTCTGAGCTGGTTTTTTGAGTTCTTTATGTGTCTGTGAGATTAATGTTCTCTCTGAGATTCAGGTGGTAAAGATGTTTTTTTACATTTTGCGGGCTCTACATTCATGTTCTTGATCATTTTCTTTGCTGTGAAAAAGCTTTTTACTTTGTACCTTCCCATTTATTGACTCTTGATTTTATTTGTTGCAATTTAGAAGTTTTGTTGAGGATGTCAGTACCTAGGTTGACATGATGGAGTGTTGTTTCTACATTGTTTTCTAGTGGGTACAGGATCTCTGGTCTAATGCCTAAGTGATGACTTTGAGTTGGTTTTTGTGCACAGTAAAGGATAGGAGTTCAATTTGATTCTGCCATATACATATTTCCAGTTTTCTCAGTAGCATTTGTTGAGAAGGCTGTTTTTTCTTTTAATGTATGTTACTGATGTCTTTGTCTACTATGAGATAGTTGTATTTATGTAGTTTTGTCTTTGTATTGTCTTTTCTGTTTCATTGGATTTCTTGCCTGTTTTACTGCCAAAATCATGTAGCTCTATAATTTGAGATTGTATATTGTGATTATTTCACTTTTCTCACTAAGGATTGTTTTGGAAGTACTGGGCCTCTTGTTTTTTTTTTTTTTTTTTCCAAGTGAATTTCATGAATGCCTTTTCTATTTCTATGAAAAAATATCATTGAAATTTTATTAGTAATTGCAATAAAAATATAGTGTTTTGGTAATATGGCAATTTTGATAACATTAATTTGCCTATCCATGAACATTGGGGATCTTCCATCTTCTAAGGTCATCTTCAATTTCTTTCTTTAGTGTTTTCTAATTTTTGTTATAGAGATCTTTTACTTCCCAAGTATTTTAAAATTTTTTGAGCCCATTGTGATCTACCAGCTGATTCATAATTGCTGTAGAGGACCATAATGGATTTATAGGTGATAATTCTATATCCTGCTACTATGCTGAGTTTTGTTTTTTTTTTTTTTTTTTTTTTTAAGTTCTAAGTTATTTTGGTGTAGTTTTGGGTCTTCTAAATAGAGAATCTTGTGGTCAGCAAATAGGGATAGCTTGAGCTCTTCTTTTGCTAGTTATACCCCTTTAATTTCTTTTGCCAAACTGCTCTGGTAAGAATTTCAAGGACTGTGTTGAACAGAAGAGGTGAAAGAGGGCATCCTTGTCTTGTTCCAGGTTTTAGAGGGAATGCTTCAGTTTTTCTGCTTTTAGAAGGATGTTTGCCTTGGGTTTTTTGGTATATAGCTTTTAAAATATTCAGATATGTTCCTGTTCCTAGTTTTTCTACTGTTTTAAACATAAATGGATGCTATACTCTGTCAAATGTCTTTCTCTCATCTATTGAGATAATTTTGTGATTTGTTTTAAGTCTGATGATGAATTACATTTTTTGATTTCATAGGTTGAACCAATCTTTATTATGGTACACTATATTTTTAATATATTTTTATGCAGTTTTCTAGTATTTTATTAAGATTTTTTGCCTGTGTGTTCATCCAGGATATTTGTCTAAAGCTTTATTTCTTTGATGTATCTTTGTCTGGGTTTGGTATCAGGGTGATTCTACCTTTAGAGAATGAGTTTGGAAGAGTTTCTTCCTTTTATTTTTCATGGAATAATTTGATGAGTATTGTTGTTAGTTCCTTTTTAGAAGTTTGGTAGGAATTGCCAGAGATCTATATGGTCTTGCACTTCTTATTGTTGGTAAGTCAAAATACTGATCCATAAAAAATAACTGGCTTCAAGAATGCTAGAAATGGCTGGGTTCAGTGGTGCATACCTATAATCCCAGTGGCTCGGGATGCTGAGACAGGAGCATCATGAATTCAAAGGCAGCCTCAGGAATAGAGAAGTACTAAGCAACTCAGTGAGACCCTGTCTCTAAATAAAATACAAAATAGGGCTGGGATGTTGCTCAGTATTTGATTATTTCTGAGTTCAATCTCTAGTATCAAAGAAAAAAAATGGTAGAATTGAGAAAAAAATATGGATGTATATAAATGTCCATGAATTATTCAGGTCACAAACAAGAAAGGAAAAAAATATATAATTAAAAAACAATAGATCTCAGTGCTTTTGTGGTGCTAGTGATTGACCCTATAGCATCATGAAATTGAGGCACATTCTCTGTGAGTTGGCTACATTTATAGTCCTTATCCTCCATTCTAAATAGTTTGAGGGCATATATATTACATACTGAAAAAATATGGCATCTATAAAGGTCTGCCACTTAAGAGGATTATTGAGAAAATTGATATCATGCTGTATGACACAGTACTAAATGAACCATCCTGCTCTGCTGCAACTCAATGTATTTGACAGTCTCAAGAAGTCATAGTTTATAAAATGGTCATCAAAAACTTTTATAACTACCTTGCATGGGAAATAAGACTCTAAAGGGAATGGCATGCATGAATTGAAATAATCCTCCTCTTTTGAGTGGTGAGTATAAACTCAGTCTATATAATTTTAACAGTACAATTCTTTTCACAATTAACATCATCACTGTTTATTTCACTGTTGGGGATTGAAACCAGAGCTCACACATTCTATGCCGTACATTACCACTTAGCTCCTTCCTCTGTCCTCAGTATATTCTCTCAGGGGAAGAAGAGTCACATTATTTTTTGTTTTGTTTTGTTTTTTTGGTCTTGTTTGTTTGTTTTGTTTTGTTTATACTTCTAATGAAATTGAAGGAATTTCTTCTCCCATAGGAGATATAATGGTTGGCACATTCTGAAAGTATGAGTGAGTTAATAGCCTATTTAAGTATTTTATCAAATCAGTTATGATATTATCATATAATATTACTACATAACAATCTGCTGCTACCTCTCTAATTCTTCTTTCTACATTTCCCCAGGACAATGCAGTGTGGATAAGAGTATATAAACTCTGAATTGTGTCATCTTTCAACAGTTTTTATCCCTAGGGGAGGTAAAGCATTGTTTGTGCCACACATAAGATAGGAAAAGTAGCTGGAAGTAAGAGATTAGCATCTTTGCTGTCTCCTATACTGGAATGTCTTTGTAAGCCTTCTGCCCCTGGTCTGTTGATGGCATTCCTCTATGTTCTATAGATGTTTTCATATATTTGTTGACCATTATATTTCTTCTTCTGTGCAGTGCCTGTTCAATTCCTCTGCTCATTTATTGAGTGATGTTGTTATATTAGCGTTAAGTTTTTTGAATTCTTTATCTATCCTGGAATTTAATGCTCTTCCCGCCCCCCCCCCCCCCCCATTCTGGTGGCTCTCTTTTCATGTCCTTGGTTGTTTCCTTTGCAATGAAGAAACTTCTCAGTTTGATGCCATACCATTTATTGATAATTGATTTTACTTTTTGCTGAAGGGCCTGCCTTGCAGCATCAACTGTGGGGAGCTTGAGGGCACAGAGAAACCCCTCCAGAGATAGTTTCAGAGAATGGTGTCTGCTTTATTGTGTAGCAAAAATAGCTTTTATAGTGGGAATGTGCCTATTTACTGGTAACAATCATGATAGGCCAGAGGTGATACACAACATACCATATTACGGGAATCCTGACACCAAGAGTCTAGGAACTGCCACATAGGCTGACCTTGTACCATCAAGGGAATAACTTCTTGTCAAAGGAGCAGGGAAATGGCGCTTGCCAGTGTTCTGACAATACTCTGTCCCAAAACGGGTGTTGTACGTTAGGACTTCCATGCTGCACAATGAGCAAGTAAGCATTCCTCCATGTAGATCCAAGGTCAGGCCCACAAACAACTTCTTTTGCTTTAGGGATCTTATTAAGAAGTCAGTTCCTGACTGTTGCAGTCTGTTTCTCCTGTTGGAGTTTTGGGCCTACATTTTCTTCTAGCAGTTGTGTGGATTCCGGTCTAATACCTAGATCATTGATACAATTTGAGTTGAGTATTGTGCATGGTGAGAGGATCAGGGTTCAATTTTATTCTGCTACATAGGCATTTTCAATTTTCTCAGTATCAGTTGTTGAAGAGGCTATTTTTTTTCCAATGTACATATTGGTACCTTTGTCTAGTATGAGGTAACTGTATTTATGTGGGTTTGTCTTTGTCTTCTGTTCCTTTGGTGACTTTTCCTGTGTTCTTGCCAATATAATTTTTTTAATAGTTCTGTAGTGTAATTTGAGGTCTGATATTGTGATGCCTCCTGCTTCATTTTTCTTGATAGGGATTGTTTTGGATATCTGGGTCTCTTGTTTATCCAAGTGAATTTCATGATTGCTTTTTCTATTTTCTGTGAATAATATCTTTGAGGTATTGAAGGGAATTGCATTGAATCTTCATAGCACTTTTACTAGTATGGCCATTTTGACAATATTAATTCTGCCTATCCAAAAACATGGGAAGTCTTTCCATCTCCTATGGTCTTCCTCAATTTATTTCTTGAGGGTTTTGTAATTATTATTGTAGAGGTCTTTTACCTCTTTTGTTAAGTATTTTCCAAGATTGTTTTATGCTATTTTGAATGGGATAGTTTTCCTAATTTCTCTTTTAGCTCACTCATAATTACAGTATAGAAACACAATTGATTTAAGTTTGTTACTTTTGTATCCTGCAATTTGATGAATTCATTTGAGTTCTATAAGTTTTTTGGTAGACTTTTTTTTTGGACTTCTAAATATAGAATCATGTCCTCTTCAAATGGAGCTAGTTTTAGGCCTTCTTTTCCTGTTTGTATCCCTTTAATTACAGTCGTTTGCCAAATTGCTCTGGCTAGAGGTTAACAGACCTGATTTGTTCAGCTCTCTATTCATCATTCATTAGTAAAGTTAGTGGTGTTGTGTTTTATTTCATTATGATCTGATAGAAAACAGAATACTATCTCTACACTTTGTATTTGCTAAGAGTTCCTTTGTGTACTAATAGAAGTAGTGAAAGTAGGCATCCCTCTCTCATTTCAATTTTAGAAGGAATGCTGTAGTTCTCCATTTAGAATTATGTTGGCCTTGGGTTTGTCATATATAGCTTTTACAGTGTTGAGGTATGATATTTCATTCCTATTGTTTTTAGTGTTTAAAGCATGGATGGATGTGGTATTTTGACAAAAATAGATGCTGCATCTATTTGGAAGATTATGTGTTCTCATCTCTGTGTCTATTTGTGTGATGGATTACATTTATTGCATGGAAAGTTAATGGGCATAAATAAATCAGTGAACCTCTTGGAGTACACTGCACTCTTCTCCCCAGGGCTACACTCATGAGAGGGGAAGCCAGTCCTTCACCAGTTTTGTTTCTCAAGGGTACTGTTCTTTCTGGCCTCCTGAGATTTTCCCCAAAGCACCAAGTTCCATCAGTCCTGCTCATTCAGATTTTTAAGACCTGCCACTGGTCCTGGGCACTGTTGTGTCAAGGGAAGAGAGGAAGGAAGGCTCTCTTCAGCTTCTCTGACTTGCATGTTGGAAAGGAAAAATGCTGTCCATGCCAGAAATTTTTCTAATTTGGTAGGCTCAGTTTAAATCTTGTGGCTGGTGTCTGCCAGATTCATGAATCAGACTGAGCCCCACATGAATCTAAGTTCCCAGTTTGAATTGGTGCTGCTGTAGTGAAGATGTCCAAACACGTCTCCAGCTTCAGCTCCCCAAGAATAGCATGCAGACTAGGGGTGACATTCATGCAGCAGTTTAATGAATAGAATAGCTCCTGGGTCTGTCCAGAGCCAACTTGACCCTCTTGTCCCATGTTCTGCGTGCCAAGATTGTCTGCAGCACATTATTATTATTATTATTATTATTATTATTATTACTATTATTACTACTACTACTACTACTACTAGTAGTAGTAGTAATAGTTTTAGGTGGACACAATATCTTTATTTCATTTTTATGTGGTGCTGAGGATTGTACCCAGTGCCTCATGCATGCTAGGTTTGCATTCTACCACTAAGCCACAACCCTAGCCTTTTGTATGCAGCACTTTTTACTCTTTCTTATCCTTGTGTACTGACTTCCCTCACTTCTATCAGAACCTAAGCTCCAGTTCTCTTTCTCATCTTTGTCTAACCCACCCTAAATTACCAATTTTTCCAAGGTTCTCTTTCCAATATTGAGTATCAGTGACATTCTTTTATGACCCACCTCACAGAGAAGCAGTTTTCTCACTCTCTGAGTCCCATGTAATGGAGCTGTGAGAAAAGTCACTTCCTGCTAATCCACCATTGTGTCTCCCCTTGTTTGACACTGTTATCTTTATGTTACTAAATTTGACAATGATAACACTTTCTTTCATCTTGAAGCTTTTAGTAAGGGTTATGGTTATGGGACCAACAATTTACTTTTAAGTGTCAAATTTTTATTATTCCCTCATTTCTTTTTTGCATTTATAAATACAAAGTAGGGGACATAAAAATTGTTAATGCATTTACTTGCCTGTCAAAAATATAATTAATAATAATTATAAAAATTTATTCAGATATGAGCCTGTAGAAATATTTTATAATAAAATATCAGAGTCATAAGCTTTTAATATTTTACATTTCTGCCATTGATTAAATATATATTTACTATTTTCTTTAATAGTGAAAGAAAGTTCTAAAGATGACTCATTAAAAAGGTATGAATTTATAGATTAAAAAAATGTCTACTAACTAAGTGGTGAGTGAAGATAAAAGGATTGTTGAGTGTTCTAGTCTGGGACAGACATCACATTCAGTTAACACTTGTTTTCTAAAGTTGTCTTACAAAGACTTTGAAAGTGTCCTTGCTATTATAACCTTTTAATTACTAATGATGTAGCTGTCATCCATAAGGTTGACAATTTGTCCCATATTCACTTAATTAATAAATATCAGGCCTGTGGTTAGACTGTAGCCTTACCTAGCTGAAAAATCCATTGTATTACCTCACTTTACAGATTGATACCAAGATGTATTATCAATTCTATATCATCAATTCAGAAATTCAAAGGCAGTTGTGTGTTAACTGATTTACATTTTACCCGTGAAGCCTGAAAGTCCAAGAAATTTGTCCTGACATTTTTGACAGTTCCACTTGTAACCATTTTTTTAATACATCAAAATTTTATGGAAAATCTCACAGATCTATGGCCACATGATTTTCTAATAAACAAGATCAGGCAAATACTGGCGAGATTATTTTTCTGGAAGTGAAGAATACCATTGTTTAGATAATGTAGTATTAATTATATTAATCCTTAGAGGACATTCTAACTGATTTCTATATTTTCTGATTTTCTTGTCAGTTATCCTTCAATTACTTCCCCTATCCATTTTAGAAAGACTTTTTATAATCTTTTTTCCTTCTTCTATGACTATAATCTTTTCTTTAATATCTATTTTTATTGTCTGTTTTGTTTTCTTGGTGTTTTTGTTTTATTTTATCAATTGAATATTATTTTTTCTGTTCACAGAAGCAAAAATTCAGAGAATTTCAGAATCTTAAGGAATTTCAGCAACTAGTCAAAGTACCCTCTAGTCTTTCATCATGTGTTTGACAGGCTGGCCAAATAATGGATTCCCAGAGAAAGGAGGACATTTAGATAATATTCATTTAGATAATATTCAGGGAAACAGAGGTACAAATATCAAGACTCTGCTTTTTCTGTCAGTCTTTTTCTTTGAGTGTCTGAGTGCCTGTAAATATTTTAAAGTGCTTGCTAGTTATGTGGACCTGAATAAAGTGAGACTTGTTTAGGAAAAATTGATTTCATAATATGTTTTAAGGCATCTGACAGAAGTATTCTAAAATATATATATACACAAACACACACACACACATATAGACACATATATGTATATATCTGTATTCTGAATATATATATATATATATATATATATATATATATATGCATATATATATTTGTGTATATATATTTATATATATATGTACTTTTTAACTTTCAAAAAATTTTAAAAGATTCGGGGAGCTCTTTGCACTATTTTTGGGTAAAGGCAAGTAATAGGATATTTTTATTGGTGATTTCCATGCTGAAGAACAATGACTGCCATTTTCAAGCCATCTTGCTTATTATTTTACAGAGAGGGGACTCTGCATCTTGCTACCTTGTCTTCGATTATCAGAAGATTGTTTCATTTCAGGTGAGAAAAAAAAATTCAGCCATTATTTGGGTTTTAAGTTCAGCCTTCAAGCCAGGCAATTTTCAAGAATAAATTATTCTCAGGTTCTTTGCTGATATATTGGCTTCACTCTGAATTGGAACTAAGAGTACCCTCATTGAATATTTCATAGTTTCGGAGCAGTAGAGGCAGAAAGAAGTAAATATGAGTATTTTTATTTTAAAAATGGAGGTCATATTTTAATTATATTAATCAAGAAACATCATTTAATAAATTATACCTAAACTTTAAACAGAGTTTATTTTAAAAAGAAAACTATTCACCTATTTTTGCTTTACATTATTGCTCTAAAGATCTACCAAAAAACCTCATCCAGGTGATTCCTGCTTTGCAATGGATGAGGACATCTATGATGCTCATATTAAGGTAAAGTGATCTTTTGTGAAATGTATGTTCTTGCTCTGAATTTTGTGTTTTAATGTATTAATGCTGGAAAATTAGATATATTTTTCTGACGTTTTATATGAAAATTTGCTAAGAAGAATCTATTTTAGAGAATTATGTTGATTTAAAAAATGTTTTTGTATCAGTGTTCTCTCAAGAGGGTCTTGAGGGATGGAAGAAAAGATAGGCTGGGAAATACATAGTGACAGACAAATTGCATTAGGAAGAGCTTTATAACTGCAGAGGAAATATGATTTTTAGTCAAGGATTTTTTTTGGTCAGTTTACATTATTGTATCTTTTAAATTGTACTTACAAGACTTACAACACTTGTGCCTAAATTAATTTTTATAGAATCATAGAAGTTTCCTGGTGGTTTTAGCTTGTAATATATAATTTGCATGGCAAGTAGCTTTTCTTTTTTGACTTGAACCCTGGATATTTTTGTACCATAACATTTAATGAAACCTTTTTTCCTCTATTTCTATCCTTTGCTCTGTATTTATACTAAAGTAATATTGGGAATTATGGCAACTCAGAATTCTAGAATCTATATCTTAACACTTGTATTAAAAAGGGCTTCCATATCTATAATTTCTGAGTCTTTCCACTAAAGATGACACTAATTAAAAAAAAGTATAAGTAAATAGCAGAAAGATCAGTAGAACAGAAGGAAGTACTAGGGTCTGAATTAGACCAAATTATATTCTATGCTTTTATAATTATATCCTAGTATATAACTTCTACTGTGATGTATAACTGAAAAGAATCAATATAAAATAAAAATAAATAATTTAATGAACCTTTTCTAAAAATTTTCTCTTCATCTAATTAAAGAGTAGATGGTCTATGCAAAGTAATAACCAGTTCTGGAAGCAGAGACTCTCAATAATTATATGGTAATACTTGAGTTTCCCAGATTTTTTTTTCACTCTATAGTTTCTTACAATATTCAAATACTTATGTCACATTCTGAAATTTCAAATTTTAGATGTTTCTATATTTATTTATTTAAATATTCATTGTAAAACTCTACAAATTTTGTGAATTATTCCAAGTTAGGAAATATATTTGCAAATATCCTGTAGCACTTAAAATAAGGTTTCAAATGAAAAATACTTCTTTTTTTTTCTTTGAAATGACTTGAATTTTATTTTAGTCATGAAGAGCTAAAATTATGTGAGTAAGAATGGTGTAATTTTTATTTTGGGGAAAATAATGTGTAGAGCTATCATACTCTGTTCTATTTAGAATGCTATTATTCATAACTTAACCGAGCTCATTTGGCCTGGAGAAATGCACCGTTTCTAAAAGCTGGTGTTATATATATTGTTGAACATGAATAAATGTGGAGAAAATAAATTTCTACATAATTAATCATCCTATGTAATATAATGTGCATGATATAACTAGTAATTAAGTCTACTGAATTTAAAAATATGTTTCAAGTTTGCATTCTCTTTTAATATATGGGATGTGAAAGTTTGAGTAAGTTATCTCAAATTGATGTCATAAAGGAGGAATAAACAAATTAGAGTGATGTCATAAATATGAAAGTAGGAACCAGAATATCCTTCAAGCCTGCTCCAAACTTGAGTTTAGATTTGGTCTTCAGATGAAAATTTGCTTGTTTCTTCCTTCTTGCTTATCTTTTTGAAAATGACTTATTTCACTGTCTCATTACCTATGTCAAGCAAACCTGGTGATGTAATTGGCAGTGCCACCTATTTTTTTAAGTATTTTATTGTTTTATATCTTATTATTTTGTTAACTTAATTATATGAAGGTACTAGGATAAAAAGACCATACATCTCTTTCTAAAACAATGACTTACTCCAATTCTTAATATTTCCTTGCAGAATACATCTCTTCAGTGTCTATTCATTGTGCCATCTCTGTCACTGTGGTTTGTTTATTGAGTTAATGTTTCTGTTTAGCAGCTCTGTGTGGTTTATATTCATTGATATCATCTCCACAAGATTGCTTTCATCATTTCTTTTTTTTCTTGGAAGGATCAAAATTTGTATAGTCGTTTATCTTCAGCTATTTGACACATAGGAACAAGGTGTCACATTTTTCCATAGGATGGACAAAACTTATACTGTTTATGAATCCAATCAATCTTATTTAATAGATAACTCTAAAAGCTCATGTTTTATGAGCTTTCTCCTTAAGAGGTAATTCATGCCAATATAAGTCATAAAACATTGAAATATCACATATAATTTCTCATATTATTAATCTTTTTCAAAAGTACTCTAAATACAGATGACTACCATTTTTATCCTACATCATTCAGTTTAAGAAAATAATATAATGGATTTCAGTATTTGTGTAACAATCAGTTGGATATAAGTGGAGTGACATTTTGGAGATCTCTGTATCATGACTCATAATCTTTACCTCATGAGAATATACAGCTTAGTAAGTGAGAGAATTCAGTTTGAGTATACAGAAAAATGATTCAGAAACCTCTGCTCTTTCTGTTGTACCCTGCAGTCATGGAAAACATTTATTATTTTGTCAACTTTGGTTCTTATTATGCCTTAATCTTTTTTTTTCTTTCTAGAACACCCCGGAAGAAGGAGAAAAATTAACTGAAACTTCAAGGCAATCCACGAAGGATGGTAAGCTATTTGAAGACTGCCTGATTTTGTGCTGCTTATTGACTTGAAATTACAGAATTTTTATATACTGTTTATTTTGTTTTTATTGTCAGAAGTATAATATGACACTGGGAACAAAACAGTGGAAACTAACCTGACAATGGTAACCCTGCCATTAAAAAGAATGACATAGTTGAAACCACACTTGTGCAGGCAATCAGAATAAAGAATGATTGTCTTTTCTTTACATCACCTGACTCAAAGGTAATGTGTTTTTAAAAATTCTCTTTCCTTTTTTTTAACATATCATCTTTTATCAAGACAAACATCCTAGAAAGAAATATAAGGCTACAAGATTATAATAGAAAACAAGCAACAGGTGAGGTATATGTATAGAATTAACACTGATAGAATGTGGTGGGAATAAACAATTTTTCGGTGTGTCCTTATGGAAGGAAATAAATAGAAAATAAGCCAAAATCACAGATTTGTGAATATGAAGCTGAGAAAAGGGAATGCATACAAAGAATTTATTTATGAAGGGAAAGATAAGTATCCAGATTGAATGATTGTCAATATGGCTGATATTTAAAATAAGAAATATTGAAATTAATAAGAGCAGCAATTGAATATTAGGCCAAACATAGGAATGTTTAGAGGAAGTACATGCTGGATATATAGAACAATGTGTCACATCTGTCTATCATTTACTCTTGACATCCTTCAATGAATAGAAGGCAGGGTGTGTGATTACCATCACAATCATTTTGGTATTATAATGAATAGAAAAATAAGAAAATAAATGTGGCATATTTTAGATACTTAAGAAATCAATATTTTCTTCTGTTTTTATTAAAGCTTCAAGTAATTTATATTTAGCACCAATCAGTATAGGCTTAAAACTATTGATGGTCAGTGCTTGTTGAATTATACCAAAATAGATTCTACTGTCACATATAACTGAAAAGAAAACAACAACAATAAAAAAAAAAAACATAAAAAATATGTATAAATAGGTACTGGTATTCAAAGAGAAATATAAATCCAAACAGAAAAAGTAACAATAGTAATGAACATGATAAATTAAAAATAAATGAACTTCTAAAAATTAAAAAAGGACAATTTTTAAAAATTAATGCACAAAGTTTTCACTATGGCATATTTGTACATACATGTAGATCAATTATACTTCCCCAATCCTATCTTCAACATTCCTTCCTCCGTACCTCCAATTTTATCTATGTTAATGGATAAAATTTATTATCCATCCATCTATTTTCATGTTGATTATTTCCACCTCTAGTTTTCTATATGAGAGAAATATATGATACTTTTTTTCTAAGTATGGCTTATATTGCTTAACATGATGCATTCCAGTTTCCTTTATTTTCTTAAAATTGATTTTTATTGTTCTCTATGCATATAAATCTTCCTTGTGTATATATGGCACATTTTCTTTATTCATTCTCCTGTTTACAAGCATCTAGCCTGATTCTATAACTTGATTCCTATGAATACGGTCATGATAAAGATGGGCATATGTGTATCTCTAAAGTTCGCTGACTTTAATATTTTCCAATAAATACTGAAGAGTAGTATAGTTGAATCATAAAGTAGTTCTATGTTCAGTTTCTTGAGTAGCCTTCATACTGATTTCCATAGGAGTATAGTAATTTGTGTTCCTACCAATAGCATATAAGAGTTTTTGTCTTCTCAATTCTTCCCAGTGTCATTTGCTTTCTTCAGGATTGCTTTTTCTGGATGGTGGAAAATGGGGGCTTGGTGTTGCTTTAATTTGCATTTCTCTGATTTCTGGAGATATTATGCATTTTTCCACCTAAGTGTTGGCCATTTGTACCTCTTATTTTGAGGACTAACTGTTCATTTGCTCATTTATTAAATAGGTTTTTGTGTTTCGGGTGTTAAGATGTTTGAGTTAATATTTTCAGGATGTTGACCTTCTGTCAGAAAAGTAGCTGGCACAGATTTTCTCCCATTCTGGAGGCTACCTCTTCTTACTGTTGCATGTTTCACTTACTATGCAGAAAGGTTTCAATTTGATGAACTCTCTGTTATCCATTGTTACTATTATTTCCTGAGCTGTAGAAAGCTCTATTCAGGAAGTAATTGCCTACATACTAAAGTGTTTTCCATATTTTTTTTCTAGCAGTATTAAAGCTTCTAGTCTGGTACATATGTCTTTAATCATTTTTGAATAAACTCTTGTACAGTGTTAAAAAATAGGCATCTAGTTTTCTTCGTCTACGTATGGATGTCTAATTTTTCCAACACTATTTCTAAGATATCTTTTGTCTTTTCTCCAACATATGTTTTTGGCATCTTTGCCTAGAATCACATGACTGTACCTGTGTGGGTTTGGCTCTCTGACTTCTCTTCTATCCATTGGTCTATGGGTCTTTCTTTACACTAGTACCATGTTTTTTATTACTATGGCTCTGTTTTATATTTTGAAATTGGGTATTGTGTTATATCTATTGTTGCTCTTATGATCAGCACCACTTTATCTAGGTTTTTTTCTTTCATACAAATTTAAAAGTAGTTTTTTTTCCCCATTTCTGTGAAGAATATCATTATAATTTGAATGGGAATACATGGTATCTATAATTCACTTATGGTACTAAAGCCATTTTCACAATATTAATTCTGCCTTTCCATGAACATAGGAGATCTTTCTACTTTCTATTGTCTTCTTTAACTTCCTTTTTTATCAATCTGTTATTTTCCTTGAAGATGTCATTCACTTAATTGGTTAAGCCTATTTTTAGCTATTTTAAAAGCTATTTGAATGAGTTATTACCCTTGCTTCTTTCTCACCAGATGTGCTATTCATATATAGACAATTTATTCTTATATGTTTATTTTGTATCCTGTTACTCTGATGAATTTATTCATCAGAAGTAGAAATCTCATGATGTAACATTTATGGTTTTCTAAGAATACGACTATAACATTTGCATATAGAAATAATTTAACATTGTTACTTTTCTATTTGAATCCATTTTATTTTTTTCTCATCTCTAAAATTTTAAGTACTGTGATTAGTGAGATTGGTGGCAATGAACATCATTGCCTTTTTCTGATTTTAGGGAAAAATTTCCAGTTCATTATACTATTGGCTTTGGGTTTGATATACTTGTTCTTTATTATCTTATTATAAGCTTCTCCTATTTCTAATTCCTCCTGGCTTTGTCATGAAGGGCCCTTAAATTTTCTCAAAGGCTTTTTTCTGTAGATGTTGAAATGATCATGTAGTTTTGCCCTTGATTCTGTATGTGGTGTATCAGTTTTATTGATTTGCATGTATTGAATTATGCTGGAGCAAAATCAGCTTGATCATCATATACGGTTTTTCTATGTGACACTAGAGACTCAAGCCAGGAGCACTATACCACTGATCCACATCCTCAGCCCCCTTTATTATTCACTTTGAAACATGTCTCACTAAATTGCCCAGGCTGGCATTGAAATTATAGTGTGCCTGAAACAACCTCCTTCATTTCTGAGAATATAGACATACCACAATGCCTGACACTGCATGTTCTTTTATAATGTGTGGTTAAATGTGGTTTGCAAAGATTTTATGAGAATTTTTATACTATATTCCTCAAGGATGTTTGTCTCTAGTTTTTTCCTTGTTGGGTCCATATTCACTTTTCCAATCAGGGAAATACTTTGCAGATTTGCTTAGGAAGTGTTATAAGACCATTTTCATATGAAGAGGTAAATCATTCACAATATTGGTTTTTGTGTTCCTGGGGATTGGATTCTGGCTATAGTAGGAGCTGTCAACCTAACTCTCACACATGGACCCTGTGGGTCAGTCTGTGCTTAAAACCCCAATTCCCAACTTTTTTCAGTGAGCTCAGGATCATGCAAGACTCCAAGTCTTCATGATGTTTAGTCCCACTTTCTCTAAGCATAATGGAGATGGACTGCATGCAGGATCTGTGCTTGGTTGGGGGAGATGCAGGAAACAACTTTTCACAAGACTTTCCCAAGCACTCCAAAAATGTTCTACCCCACAAAATTACACACAACTCATCTTCTTTCCTGTTACTAATATCAAAACACCAGTTTTAACAGGGTGATGTCCCCCACTGCCCTTCATTTTATAAGGTGGCCAACCAGCACACCATGATTTCTGCTAAGAATAGCTTTCAACACATCTCTGTTAATCTGGACCAAAAAGGTAAGTACCCACAATTCCAGTAAAGAGAGGCATCCCTTGTGTCTTGTAGATGTAAAACATGCAGGAGATTCTGATCTCTCAAAGACATAGTCCTAGCAGTGGGACCTTCTAAAGGGGGAACCCCCTCTGTTAATCACCAGGGAAGTGATTGTAATTGTTTCAGTTGAAGAAGTGAGGTTTCTTCCTTCACATGCCTCTGAGCATAGTGAGATGGCCAGACCCAGGAAATAAACTCTCCTCTCTGGAGATTGTAATAGCAAGTTTTCTACCAAAATCAATCCTGACACTCACTGTCACATAGTTCCTGCAGGCACATTTAATTTTGAAACTTACATCAGTTTCTATCCATTGGATAACCATGTAACCATGAGTACAGCTTTCCAGAGCTCCTTACAGGACTCCAAATGAAGAATTATTTTGGGAGTTGCTTATGATTCTACTTAGAAGAAGCTGCAATGCAACTGTCCTCCATTGACATCTCACAGAATCCAATTGGCTAAAACTCTTTACTGGAATTTAAAATATGATTTTCTTAAGATTATACAGGGTGTGAGCCTACCAGAGAAGAGCTTCCATGTAGCCAGAGTGGAAAACTGCTGCAGTTAAATTCTTTTATGAAACTTTTATTACTCTAAGAAAAACATATTCCTTGTTTTTATCTGTTCATTGGCTCTCTGTAATTGCATTCCACTGCTTGCCCCTTCCTAGTGTTTCTGCAGTCACACAACAATTGATTTAACTCAAATTCAAGGTGTAGTCAGTAACCACTGTATTCATCTACATGCATGTTTTTTACCATAGTATGATTTCTTATAATTTTTTCTTGAGTTGAAAAAAGAAAGAAACCTTCTTTAAAACAACTTTATCATTTTATTAAACTAGTTTTTCTATCAGTAAAAGTTTTACCAAAAGATATTTAGATTCCTCTTAGCCCTTGCTTACCTGAATGAAAGAGTGGGAACGTGGCTTCTTTTCTACTTGACGTGACATAATTCAAGATCTATAACAAAATATCTTAGTTAAACTCTAAAAGCTTATAATTAGAATGTTTTAAATGTTTAATGATGTGTAGCAAATATATATATGTATATGTGTGTGTGTGTATATATACACACACACAACTTATACAAGTTATACATATTATATATTATATGTGTTATACATGGTAGAAGGTCCTGTAATTTTTAGTGGTAAGTGATGAGTAGGGTTAGGTATAATGGAGTTACTTCCTTATGAAAATATGCACATCATTTAGTGTGCTACTGGTTGATTTCTCTCTCTCTCTCTCTCTCTCTCTCTCTCTCTCTCATTCTCTCTCTGTCTCTCTCTGTCTCTCTCTCTCTCTCTCTTCCTAATTCTTTTGATTGTTGATGGACCTTTGTTTTATTCATTTATATGCAGTGCTGATAATCAAACCCAGTGCCTTCACATGCAAGGCAGGCACTCTGCCACTGAGTCACAACTCTAGCCCCCATGTTGGTATTTCTCTATTGTCCTTCTTTCCTGGTTTTATAGATTTAGTAACCAAATGACTATAATATTTGGCTGATTTGCAGAGGATACATGACACTCTGATATAAAATGTTTCAATTTTTAATGTGTACTTCTCTAGTTTTTAAGTCTAATTTATTTCAAATCTAGAAAGCTATGTGTCTCCTTAGAATAGTGATTAGGAAATCTTCATGGAACTCATTAGTGATATTAATTTTACCAGAGTATCTCTCAGATTCTTTCTCAGAATGGTTTTGGTCATTTATCTGGTGATGCATATCAAAGGGCAATAAATGGTGTAAATGGACATATAGAAGGTAAGAACCATGCATTATATAATCATTGGATATAATGCATGTTTAAAACATGAGCACTAGTATGATTTAATAGTGGAAGAAGTGAAAATAATAAATAGTAAAGAGATTGAAATAATGCAGCTTATCAATGGTAAGTTTGGAGTTGAATTTTTATTAGGTTCATTTCCAGATCTGCTTAGATTAGAAGAAAAGATGGGAAATAAGGAAGGGGAGGGGAGAAGTGGGAATGAAGAATGAGAAAAAAAAAAAAAAAAAAAAACTGTAGACAACAACAACAACAACAAAAAGAAGCAGGTGCACATTGATCATGGCCTGATAAAATGTTCCCTGGAAACATTATGACTTCTAATACACCTACAAATTGGGGGACAAGATAGGGAGAATTTCAAATAGGTAAAATTAAATGGCCAGGCACAGGGTGCATGCCTATATTCCCAGCAGCTCTGGAGGCTGAGGCCAGAGAATTTTGAGTTCAAATCCAGCTCAGTAACTTAATGAGGCCCTCAGAAATTTAGCAAGACACTGTCTCTAAATAAAATATAAAAAGGGCTGAGAATGTGGCTCAGGAGTTAGGCAACCTTGGGTTCAATCGCCAGTACTAATAACACAACAACAAAGCAAAATAAAACATCAAATAGGCAAGTTAAGTTAGTGGAATTGGTAGAAGATTAAGCATGCATAAAAACTCTCCAACTTTAGTGAATCAAATGTTGGGTAACGTGCACAAAAAAGAGCTGTTATTCTTTGTATACATGCCAATTAATTTGATATTTAATAGGTTATTCATATCTTATAATTCTTTGGCATTTCAGTTCACTTTTCCCCTTTTGATTACCATATTTTCATAGTTTATGTTTATTGAACATTATTTATTATATACAGTTCCTATGTCTTCTCAAATAAGTGGATCAAGAAACTTTCAGTGGGTTAGACCAGAGGTTACAGTAAAAGAAGATACACCCCTGTCCTGCCTGAATATGGAAAAATAGATGATTTTAAAAAGTATATATGTAAGCAGATCAGTTCAGAGAACTTTCCTCAATGGAAATGAATTGTACTTTCCACTGGACTGTTATCACACCTTTGGATTTACTATATTATAGGACAAATGGAGGAACAAGATATATACCTGTAATAAAGTTGATTAAATGATTGTGATAGGCTACATTAAACACACATGCTGTTAATTTTTTTCTTCATTTTATATATTTATGCCCTGAAATTCCTGCTTTGCTCCTCTGATTAGATATTATTCCCTTTCCTTCAATCACTCCACACCTTTACTTGGTATGTGTACATTACCTATTATATTTATGGTAATTAGAAATGTAATCTCACTTTTGAAAACTTAACTCCATGTTTAATTAAACCAATATTGGATTTTTTTCAGTATTTGATTCATTTTACTACTCAACAAAAACCAGCAAACACAGAAACCCAAAAGCTAAAATATTCTTTATCAAAGCTAACACATGAAACACGGCTCCACATTGATTCAGCAGCAATGTGTGCTTGGTTTTATTATATTCATGTTTTGTGGATTATATATTTCTTTTGCTTTTCAGTATTTCAGGATTTCACACATTCTTTTGTAAAGGTAATTATAAACTTCTATGTTTATCTTAAATTATTAACTGTGTATTGTATAAAATGTACAAAATGTATTTATTATCTGTTTTCCAAACCCCTACAGCCTATCCTAGACAGAAGGTATTTTCTTCAAAAGACTACAGTAGGGAAAATTTAAGAAAGGATATACAAATCAGGTAAATTTTGCAATGCAAGTTCTGTAGAAAGAACTATATTAAAATATTTGAAATGCTAGGAGATTTTCTCCTAAGTAGTAAGAGGATTTGACAAAAAAAATGCCAGTGTCTATATTGGCATACAAGTTTAAAAATATATCTTTAAAGACACAACAAAATGATTTCTAAAAAATCTTTATCTCGGACATTTCTAAAATTAAAGTTCTCCAACTGGAATCTTTATACCTTGTAGGTTAGTTATGAGGCTCTATTTTCCCCTCATACTTTGTAAAAGTTTATTGCATAGCTGCCAATAAATTCCAGATCTTGGGAGATAGACATAAAAATATTTGTTTAAACCCAGGGATTAGGGGTAGTGTGTGAAACAGAACCCACTTAAGATTTAATTTTCATTCTAGTATAATACCCACTTTATTGAACCCATGTTGTACTTGATGCAACTGTTTATTCTGTGTCCATTGTCACTTATGTGATTATATCTGTAATAATTAATATGAAGTATTATTTTGTATTAATTTTGTTATTTCATATAATACTAATAGAGTATTTATAGGAAATTAGTATTTTCTGATTTTTTTAACCCAGAGTTGTAAATTCAAAATTATTTACACAAACCATTATGCATATTCCCTTTTCATACATTCTTTGCTTGTGTTTTTTTTGTTGTTGTTTGTTTGTTTTGTTTGTTTGTTTGTTTACTTTTTAATTGTGGGGACTGAACACAGATTCTTTTCCATGCTAAGCAGTGGCTCTACCACAAAGCTTTACCTCAGTTTCATTAGAGGTTTGGGTAATTCCAAGATTCAGGAAATTGCCCCCAGAGCACTGAAATGAGTCCCTTCATCATAGGAAAATGTGAAATTGAAATAGTACATGGTAAATCCAAAGAACTCAATCAGTTGCTATGTTTTATTTCACTTGTCTTTTGAAACCTTGTTTAACAGTCTAGAGTTTATTATTCCAGAGACTCAGCTTTGTCCTTTATTTACTTAATGAAACTTCATTTTATACTGGTCCCACAAAATGAAATATCCTCTGCGTTTATTGGATCATTCCCTCCATTCTGGCCTGGTTCCCTCTTTTTGGCACTTCTGCCACCTGCTTATTTATCTCGGCTCATGCATATGCTCTCCACACTCACCCTGTCCCCAGCATTTGGAACCATGTAGCTACAATGCAAATGTGACTATGAACCTCTCTCTAGAGCATGAAAGGCCAGCTTTTAAAATTACCCAGAAATCTTTCATGAGTTCAGCCTAACTCTATTTCTTCTCTTGCCTTCACTGTCCTCTGGCATTGCTCCTGAGCAGCCCTATATTTTCAGGCACATACTGACCCACTTAATGCTTAACTCTGTGTCCAGCTACAGCCTTTCAAGCTCTTTCCACTTTCTGCCTCTGACTGGTAATCTCACTTCATTTAGTCTCTGCTGAATCCTAGCTTCAGGAAGCCATGATCCCTAGCATCTTTTTACTCTCTTCTCACTTACAAAAGGAGCATAATCAATTTTGGGTTCAAATAAACTGTTGATGCCAAATGATGTAAAAGAAGTCCCCTCGAGTCTAGGAGCCAAAGGGCTAGACAAGGGAAGGAGTAATTTACACAACAGCTGGTAGATATCCAATTGAACTGTGGCTGAAATACTAAGGTACTCCAAGGAAAGAAAAACCACTTTATGACAAGCAGATTCATAATTATGCAGAACTGAACAATCTGAGTCTTACAGAAGAACACAGTTTTCAGAATAATGAAGAAAAACATTTTAAATGCAAGATATTCATTGATAACAGTATAGAAAATATCAGCCATTGTGGAAATGACTACTGAATACTAGTTGTTTTTAGAAGTTACTGTTTTGAGGAAGAGAATAGCAAATTTTGTGAATCCCCACATTTCTATAGTGTTTTTTAAAATTTGCTTCTGGCAACTTTTCATTCATCTTGAGTGGATATACCTTTGAGATATTTTTGTGTCATGAACCTGGTGATATGTAGTGTCTCCCCAGGTCAGGAACACTGTTGAAGTCTTACATCACTAAATACATTACCTTAAATAATCAGTATTTGCTGGGTCTAGCAGGTCACTTCTAAACACACGTACTTGGGAGACTGAGACAGGAGCATGGCAAGCCTCAGGCCAGAACAAACACTTTAGGACCTAGCCTCCAAAATATATATAGGTTTTTGGATACAACTCTGGCAGAGCGCTTGTCAATGTTGTAATTTAACCCAGAGGGTTAAATCACCAAATACACACAAGTATACCACAGCAATAAACAATTAAAAAGGTAAATAATCACCTAAAATTCAAGCTTATTATTACTTTTTATTTTTGACAGACTTCATTCTCTCTAAATGTTCTAAGTATTTTAAGAATATCTACATAATTTTTAGCTGATCTACTTTGGTTCTCATCATCTGAAGAAGAGGAGAAAGGTCTTCATGGCACCAAAAAATAAGCAGCCACAGGTATGTACACGCATCCTTTTAAATTTCTGGTTTCTTCCTGTTTTGCTTGTTTTAAGAAAATCAATAAGGCCAAATTGAATTATCTTTCATAACAGTGCTTTGAAATCCAAAGATGGTAATTTAATATTTGAGTCTAAAAGAATTGAACTGGTTATGAATCTGAAAATAACATTAGAATTCATGATAACATATAGGTAAATATTATCCTTGTGATTGAGGCAGAAATTTTCCAAATATTGTTTGTGCTTCCATTTTTATAACCATCTTAAATGATGAAGGAGTTATAATTAAGTGGTTTTGTGAATACTCATTTGAATTAATGAACATATATAGTGGCAATGGTCATTGAATGGATTTATGGTAAAGGATGGTCCTTTCCAGTGGCTCAGTTTTTGTTACATATGAGCATGCTTTCATGCCAAGGTGAAGATTTTCATACAGCCTAGCCATCAGTGTCTCTGTCAATGCAAATAGTATAACCTCAAAAAAGATACCCAATGACCTATTAAGGAAATTGAAACCTCCCAGAATGGAACCATTGCTTTTGGGTAAAAGCAGGAACTTTCTAGGTTTTTTTTTTTTTTTTCTTTCCATACCATAAAGTAGTCAATATTATTAACATCTTTATCCAAACTCTTTAGTGAATGATAGAAAAAAAAAAAGGCTTTGAATGCTGTTTTTTGAGAATTTAGGAATTTGAGATGTTTCTTGCCTTTTTTTTTCTCATTGTCTATGTTAGTAAGGCCAAGGTTTTGCATGCATTGGGATGGTTTTCTCTTCCAAGTATATGTCTGTGTCCTTTAGTGCAAAGCTTTCTCTTTGAAATACATCCTGGGCAGGGGTGATATTTCAGTGTCAAGTACCCATCTTGATATGACCAAGGTGCAAGGTTCACCCACCAGGACCTTTTGAAGAGTAGAGAATAACCTCCAGTAAGAATGACAGTTTAAAACATGTATCACCTATAAAGAAAATGCTTGTTTAAAGTGATCTCTCTAAGTCCACAAACTAGAGAGGAAAACAGTGTACACCTAGTTGAAAAAATAGGCAGTACTGGTCATAAAATTATTAAGGTGCAATTCAGTAAGGAAGGACATTGAAACTGATGTGATTAAACATAGCTGCAGGAGGAAATAAGGAGAAAATATAACAAAACTGAGAAAGTATTGAGTTTGAAGTGGCAAGAAGAGGTGATACAGGGGAAACATACAAGAAAGGAACCAAAATGTTAGAAAATGAGATGGAACAGGAAGAAATAATGAGGAAACTCCCTACACAACAACTTACACAAAAGCCAAGAGCAGCAAGAAAAGCATAAAATTTCTCATTATTAATGAAATTGAAATGGGGAATTTTTGTTCAGGATTTTCAATTATAGAAACCAAAACCATGGTGGGATTTCTTGGAGGCAAATGTAATCCAACTCTTTTCTGGTCTCTCCATCCCAAACATAGCTTATCTGATAGTGATTTGGTAATGGAGTACACAAGCTGAGTTTCTCTCAGTTTGGGGTGTCCCTCCAGAGCCACTGAATTCAGTGGTAGTGGAGTACACAAGCTGAGATTCTCTCAGTTATGCCCAGCTCCTTCCATGGGGGTGCTTAGGGAAGGTTTTCACTGCAAATGAAAACTCATCTTCAGTATTTTTATTTTTCCTCTCAGGGATGTGGTATGTTTGTCTGATAAAACCTCTCACCATGGAGTCTGGAGACTATTTTGTGATGCAGACCCCAATTGGGGACTTCTGCAGTCAGTGATCTCAGGGGTGTGCAAGATTCCAAGTGTCTTAGGGATTTATTGGCACTCTGTTTCAGCATGGTAGATGAGGTCTGTTGGCAGAATCTGTGCTTTGTTCTGGAAAATATAGGAACATATCTTCTTATGATACCTTGCCCCCCTCTCCTGGATCTTTCTGTCTCTCAAATTACTTACTGCATAGTTTATCTTCCTCACAACCACTGTTCTTAAAGCACCTATTTGAAATGTGCAGTGCCCCTGTTGGCCTCTACATTATAGATTGTCAGGTGGCACAACACACCTCTTGCAGATAAGAGTTTTCAGCATATTCCCTTCAGTCTCTCTCATAAACCCATAGTATCATGTCTAACAACCACCGTCCTGTGAGGAGAGCTTGCACCTGCAGCTTGGAAATACAAAACTGGCAGTTCCTTCTGACCTGTCACACAGACAGACACTTGCAAAAGGGGCTGGACCACATGGGTCCATTACACTCACCCTTCTATTTTAAGGGAATAGTTTAGAACCACCTATGGGGCAGAAATTGGAACAAATATTTCAAAATCCAGTAATCATGGTAGGTTGACATACATGTATATCTGCTCATATGTATGGTGCTGCATGATACGAGTTTTCTACCAGATACATCCCTGGCATGACATCACAGAACTGCAAACATGACATCAGAATAAAAGTGTCCTGGGTTTTTCTAGTCCTCCATAGACCACAAGACCTACTGTAGCTGCCCAGAGCTCTTGTGTCTCTGTTTCTCATTTTCTCCCCCAGACCCAACCAGAATAGTGTTGGTGTGTGCCTCCAGAGTCACTGAATTCATGACACAGTAAAATATTGGAAATATATTTTATTTTAATTCGGAGGTTTCTGATCTCTTATGAGAAATGACTAGAAAAAGGACTCTGAGTAAAGGTGGCTTCTGTCCAGCACCCTGATACTGCTAGCAGGAATTTGCAGTCCATTCATTTCTCTGGTTGTGCATTGTAAATTGCACTGCTACAAAACAGTGATGTTGACATATCTCACAAACTGACTTTTACTTCCTCGTGATAAATACCAAGGTGTACTATGGCTTGGTGTTGAGGTAGTTATATTCCTAGTTTTCATGAGGAACCTCCACACTGCTGTCCAGAGTAGAAGTTTTTATTTTCAGGCTCACAAGCAATGTATGAGAGTGTCTACTTCTTTCTCCATCAACTAATGGGATTGGTAGAATTCTCCTTCTCAGCTCACTAGAGGGGAGCTTTCCTTTTTCCACCCTGTGCAATTTTAACCTAAAACTACACCAGGGTATTTCTCCTATTGTCATGACACCTGATGGAATCAGGGTCACTCCAGGTGAATTGGACTGGCACTAAATAACTGCACAGACACAGAAAATAATTTTGGGGGGAGATCAGGATTACTCCTCAGCCTCTGCTCCCACAAGGGAGCCAGAGAAAGGCACAAGAGGCAGGCAAAAGAGAGAAAGCATGCCTGAAACCCACCTATTTATTGGGGAGAAGCCATTCAAAGAATATTCCATCCAAATAAGGCGAGGGGTTAAGTTTAAGAGGGGGGAGTTTTGCATTGTCATGTCTTGGTTAGCAGTTTGGCTGACATTTTGGAAATTCACACTCATCTCAAGTGCTGTGTGGGGATCACAGGCAGAGTGAACGAAAAGGCACACAATATATCATAGAGCCCAATCAGGCAGCTATTTCAGACTAGTTTTCCTCATATACTCAGATGTGCATAGCTCACACACATAGCCCATGAATAATTCACAACATCCCATGAGTTTATTTACTATTCTAAAAGCCAAAATTTTGGGTTTCATTTCATCTGAGGCTCCCTAGAGTACCTCTCCAGTGTTTTCCCACAGCTGCTCTTTTTCAGAAAGCACACACCAGTCAATATGACTCAAGCTCTGAAAATTGAGAAGTGCTGTATATATTTGAGCTACCATCTTTCTTCATTGGTGTACTTTTTAGTTCTCTCTCAGAGGAACATGTTGTTTGCTCTACCCAGATTGTGTGTGCTGCTTTGTAACAGTAAGATAGAAACATTTCTTCATCCTACTTTGTCATTTTATTAAACTGGATTTTTTTCTCAGTGAAACATTTACATTTTTAGATCCTGTGAGACTGTAATGACCAAAATGAGGCAAGTCCAACAGTGTCTCATTTCTTCTCAATATCATATGATTCCAACTCTCTCATCACACCAAGTCACATATTTTAACAATAAAAAATTCCATAAGTCCATTTTTTAAATTGTGTAATGCAACATAATATTACGTATGTTTCTCAAGACTGTTCTAATTAAGTATTTAATGCATTGTTTGTGGTGGGGGTGTGATATATGGTTGGTTACACAATTAGAGTACATACATTTCTGTTATTGTATTGTCAGGGAATGCCATCTCTATGACATCCATCCTGCTTTTACCAAATCATGAGCCATAGGAAGATACAGAGTTCAGTTTCATCTGGAGCACAAATGCTAGGTTCTCCTGTGGAAAGTGTGACTGTTCAAATCTGTATTTGTCTATGTTTTAATTAGCTGCTTTCAAGATCAGAATTTGGGTGATGCTTGAAAGAGTGATGATGAAGTCTTCATGCAGCACATTGGATGATTCATTTTGCAGATACTCTCTGAGGATGGTCTATACATGTGCATTTCTCACTCATACAGAGAGAAACATCATATAGCAAAAGCAGACGGACATGCCCATGGTAAGAACTACATACTCTATTCAGTTCTTTGAACAGAATATTGATTTCTAACATGAGCACTGGTATATTCTAATACTTGGGAAAATGAACCTAGTAAACATGTAGTAATAAAAAAGCAAGAAAGATAATGAGTTGTCTTCTTTTAGACCAAAAGTCCAGACGCAGGTTATAGTAGGAGTGTCCCTATTAGTTTCTTTACAAGACATGCATACATGACAGGAGACTTGGAAATTGTGAAGTGGAGAGGAGAAGGGAGAAAATAAGCATTATGAAAGGAAGAGAGAGTGAGTACAGTAAGTAAATGAAGAAAAAAGAAGACGTGGAGGCAGAAAAATTTCATTTATGTATCAAGAAAAAGAGCAGCCTATTCAAAATGTGGAAAGAAATGGGAGTTTCCAGTTGTGCACATGACTCAAGGTGTGAATATATTTTCTCACCACTCATTCCTGTCTTAGTTGTCATTAGAAAGGAATTGACAAGTGAAGAATTAAGCATGCAGAAAGAAAGTGTTTTTTTTAACTGAAATGTTCATGAATCCATGTGTCCAGTCATATGTTTATATAAAAAATCATAATTAAAACAAATTTAGAAAGTTTAAAAATAAGTAATATTGTAGACGCTCTTGTTGCTACCTGGGATGATGCACAGAGGGCAGACACAGCAGGATGGAAAGTAGAAAAGTGTGCAAATGATTATCGACTGATACCTAAATCCATAGGTTTCTAAAATGTACTTTGGACAATTTGGAGAGGAGAAGGGGAATAAACTTTGAGAAAATGCATACATGACAGGAGAGTTGGAAATTGTGAAGTGGAGAAGAGAAGGGAGAAAATAAGCATTATGAAAGGCAGAGAGAGTAAGTACAGTAAGTAAATGAATACAGCAAGTATATGAATAAGAAAGAACTTCTCATCCTCCAGGTTTGGGAACATCATCGGGTAGAAATCTATCTCTATTATTGGAAGGCACTTGAAGGCAGGGAAATGAGAAGCAGACCAAGTTCAGACCCAAACTATCAAACTCCAATAGATTGTCTGTTGGGAACCCTATTGAAAATGCACATTCTGACCTCGCTGGTCTGTGCATCCATGTTTCCTTATGGCCGAAGGTGATTCCAATCATCACTATCTGCAGGCCACCATGTAAAGAGGTCAGGAAAGGATTTTCCTGTAGGAAAATTAAGTGCAGAGCCACTGGAACATAAAGTATGATCAAGTGATTGCATACAATTTGTTTTTATTCTGATCTTGTGTCTTGAAGAATGAGAAGGACTCAAAGTACAGAATTTATTTTTCTTAGGTCTAGTCCCTAAATAGGGAATTAAGAAGGAGTGGGGATAATCTATAGGCAGAATGTCAAATGGAAAGAATCAAGACCAGAGATCAAGATGTTGCTTTTGAAAAGTCCCAGGGAAGGAGAAATGTGGAAGGAACAAAAGAAGCTAGCAGGGTGATTAATCTTGGAGGAAAGAATGGGGAAACTAAGAGCATGCAATTTAGTGGCTATCAGTATATCTAGCTTCCCAAAATATGTGAGAGACTGTAACTCATCCATCATTTGAATCATGAGGAGCTGGTAGGTTGGGGACAAATTGCAGTCATGACCATCTCCTCTATACCTACCAGACATACTGCTTGCTGTGGCTTCAACTTGAGTCATTCTGAGGAGAAAAAATTATATTTCAGAATCATTGGTTGTTTTTAAAGACAGCTACTTCTTTATCTTTCTCTCTGTTCTCTCTCCTTCCTCCTGTTCTTTCTTTCTTTTGCTTTTTTCTTTCTTCCTTCCTTTCTTTTGTATTTGCTTGAAAATAAAGTCATGGCCCTGAGCATTCTGGAAATTTACTTCATTAATAAGCTACATCCTCTTCCTTCAAAAGCTAATTATAATTTTGTGATAGTTCAGGCCTCTCATGAATACACGTAAAACACTGTCAAGTTACACTGAACCAAACTCATTTGTAAACAGAAAACTTCATACAGTTTATTCTTTGAACACCAAAACTCTTGGTCATATCTGTGTGTGTGTGTGTGTGTGTGTATGTATGTGTGTAATAAATTATTATTGATATCTGATAAAGCTATGCCCTTCCATTTCACCTTTTCCTTTTGGATTGCCATGTCTCAAAAGTTTACACCAATCAAACCTTATTTCTTAGATGTAAGACCTATCTGTTCTCATTTGAGGGGATCACGAAACTCTAATCCAGTTATACCAGAGAATACAGGAAAAGAGGATGCATAAGAGGAACCAGCATCTCATCTGTGAAAACAATAGGTGGTGTAGCTGTCAGTGTCAAAGTATGTATTTCAGCTGACTGATTTAAATATTTCTCTTTGTTGAGAAATGAACCTGACCTTCCCCTGGAATATGAACACAGATTTAGCCTTACTAAACAAAAATGGAAGGACAAATGGAATAAATGTATACAAACTTAAAATTATAGGGATTAAATCCTTCCAATTGTTTTCTACTAAGATATGTACTATGGCTTGTATTTGTTTTTACTTTGCCTTTGCCACTGAATCTCTCAGGGCCTTTCTTTGCTTCTCTGATGGAATATTGCTGAGCTTTCCATCAGTCTGCATCTTTACATTGGTATATGTACCCTTGTCTGTTTTATTTATGGTCATTGGACACATAGTCTCAGATTTGTAAAATGAACAGCATGTTTCACAAAACCTATTCACTAAGTTCCTTTATTTACTTTCAGTCACATGATTGTTGTCAGCCAAAAGCAGCCAGCACAGAAACCCGGGAAATAGAGTAGTTTTGTGCACAGCTAACCATGGACCTCAGCTCTATGTTGAGACATCAGTAATATAGGAGTTGTTTTGTCCTCTTCACCTTTGAGAATGTATCCTCTTTGTCTTTCAGCCTCACGGGACTCATCTGCTAGCACAAAGGTAATTAAAGTTCTATATTTATAGTGAATTATAAATTTTGTAGTGAATGAAGTATACATTCTTATGTACTATATTCTTTCCAAGCATACTGAGCCCACTATCACAGTGCCCCTTCCATGGAAAGGACTAGGCAAGGTGAAAGAAAAGATAGTCAAATCAGGTAAGTTTTGCATTACAACATTCTGGAGAAATACTATGTTAAAACAATTGAAATGCTAGCAGCCTTCCCACACGTAAGGTTGTTTTCCCAATGAGGTAGGAGGATTTGCCCCACAATGTCAGTCATTAGTCACAGCAAATTATCTCTTTTCTGTGTTTCTGGGAACATCCCCTCCATTCTGAACTGCTTCTCCTCCATTTTATACTGTTACATTCTCCCTGTTTCCAGCATTTGGAGTGATCTAGCTACCATGAAAATGTTACCGTAAGCCTCTCTTTAGAGTGTGAAAGACCAACCTTTTTAAATTTTTTAGAAATTTTTCCTAATAAGATCTGTGCCTCATTCTGTATCTTTATGCCTTTCCCCTACGTCCACTGTCCTCTGGCATTAGTCCTCACCAATTCTTCATTAAGACAAATACTGACCTACAGCATTTCATGTTCTTACTGTCTCCTGCTCTCTGGATAGTAACCTCTCACCTGTCTCTGCGAGAGGTGAGTAGCCAGAAAAACCACCATTCCTGGCACCTTTTCCCTGCCTTCTTAGGTCCCAGTGCACTTCAGCTTGTTACATTGGCTGTCAGACACATAGGTTCTCCTTTGCCCTTCCCCCAGAAGTCCCGTGGATATAGTCTAATCTGTATCAGTTTCTACCACATTTCATCAGGCACAACTTAGGTCCCTTGAAAGGCACTGTCATGATCCGTGTGTGTGTGTGTGTGTGTGTGTGTGTGTGTGTGTGTGTGTGTGTGTATTGTTTAGAGAAACTGAACCAAAGAAACTACTGTGGCACTCTTGCCCAAGAATGGCTACAGCCTCAGCACTTCCATCACCCACTGAGAGAACAGCATGCTTTTTAAGCACCAGTGCATAGTGCACTCTTTTTGACAGATCAGTTTTGGCAGCATTTTTGATCTCAGGTTTCTCCTTAACAGGACACACCATGGCACAACTTAGAATGCAACTTCTTCTCCTCTCCCTCCCTTGGTCAGAGGCAGACCTGCTTTGGTGTTTAAATGCAGATTGTGGGCTTTCTTTGTTCATGGTACAGATTTCTGGATCCCTAAGACCTTCTGAGTGTCCAGAATTTCTAGGGATTTGAATAAATTCCCTCTTTCACTCACCTTTCTAAGAAGCTTTTCACCCACTTTTTTTCATCTCTATGTGACGGTGCAGCTTAGAATGCAGCTTACTCTATGCCAACATTTTCCCAGAATCAGCCCTTCTTTCCATGTAGATTTTGAAGTTTGTTTCTGAGCAAATTTCATTGATCATGAGTAGATGAATATTGGCAATATCGTGTGCATTGAACCCAGTATCCTGTCATGCCTCTACAAGGAGTGGGTTGATGATTTGAATAAGAAAAATACTCCCTGAAGAACTCGGTGTTTGTTGGGTGCAAATGGGTACATCTTTATTCACAGCTTCTTAGAAGTCCAAGGCTGAAGAATGGCTGTGTTCATTCCAGTCAGAGGACTCCAAATGCCAATTAAAACAGCCATGGGATAGAAATAAGGGGTAGAGAATTTGACAAGAATGCATAAGTCCCTGGGTCCACTCCCAAGGTGCATACACAAAGAAAGAAAAAGAAAAAAGAAAAACTGTGGAAAGATGAAACCAGTAATTATTCACCTAACATTAAACTTAATTGGAAAGCATATTTGGGAATATTAAGTTGTATTGGTGTTACAATTACTTCTTTGTATTTGGATTGACATACCCTCTTTCTAACTCAGTTCTAAGGAATGTGAGTAAATGTATTCATTTGTCAGCAGAGACCCATTTTGACATGACTTCAGAGGAAGAGCACAAAAGTTTTGATGATGCTCAACATACCCAGCCTTAGGTATGTCAACATGTAAAGCATTTCTTCCTGGTTTCCCTTGGTTTTTCTTGTTTGAAGAAAGTAAAGGAAGCCAAATTAAAATACATTTTAAATAGTCTTTTAGAGTTCAGGCATTATAATGTACTACTCACGTCTACACTCCACTGGTTAGAGTCTGAAAATAGCATTAGAAATCATGTCAACTAAAATTTATTTTGTCATGGAGGCAAAATGATTCTAAATGTCACATGTGCTTACACGTGGATAAACTTTTAAAAATAAAAAGTTGAGACTAAATTTGAGAATAAAGAATAACCACCTGGATTATGAATGGTGTTAAGTGTAATGTCCATTGAATACATTCATGTGACGTGATTGTTGCCAAAGGGCTCAAAATTCTAATGAAAATCACTAGTTATCCACTCCAAGTTGAACAATTTTTTTTTTCCTGTGGTGACCTTTTCATTTTGTTTCTCATCCTTGCAGAAAAATCAGTCAATATGTTGAATATTTTTATCAAAATTTCTTTAGTTTGTTAAAGAAATGTATTTGGGTACAATAATGGGGGTATGATTGAATTTGGAGATGCCATCTCACCTTGTTTTCTCATGATGCCAGCATTCCCAGGGCAAAGTTTAGGTAGCATACATTAGATGTATTTCACTTGGTTGGCATGTGTAAGACCTTGGATGTGCAGCTTGACCTTTGGAATGTGTCCTGGGCAGGGGCCCTATTCTAGTGTCAGATCCCCAACAGAACACCCAAGTCCCATATTTTAAAACTAAAACTTTGTCAGTCGAGATTTAAAATGCGTAATCCCATTTAGTATGAAGCATATTCTTCAAAACTCTTTTAAATAAAACTTGAAAACCTTCTCACATTTGATGAAGAATGTGAAGTCAGGTGAGTTACAATGAATATCATTCCTCCTGTGCTTTGGAGTGTATACACATTTGTTAGCATGTTGTCAGGGAATGCCTTTTCTGTGACATCCATCCTGCTTTTGCCAAATCAGGAACCATAGGAAGATAAAGAGTTCAGCTTCATCTGAAGCACAAATGCTAGCTTCCCCTGTGGAAAGTATGACTGTTTAGTCTGTACTTGTCTACATTTTAGTTAGCTGCTTTTAAGATCAATATTTGGGTGATGTCTGAAAGAGTGCTCATGAAGTCTTCATGCAGCTCATTGGGTGATTTATTGTGCAAGTATTCTCTGAAGGTGGTCTATAGATGTGCATTTCTCACTCATCTACAGAGAAACATCATACAGCAAAAGAGAAAGCAGACAGACATGCTCATGGTAAGAACTACATACTGTACTTTGGACAGAATATTGATTTCTAACATGATCACTGGTATATTCTAATACTTGGAAAAATGTAGTAATGAAAAAGAAAGAAAGATAATGAGTTGTCTTCTTTAAGACCAAAAGTCCAGTTGCAGGCTATAGTGGGAGTGTCCCTTTTAGTTTCTATACAAGACATGCGTACATGACAAGGGAGTTGGCAATCATGAAATGGAGAGGAGAAAAAGGAATAAACATTGAGAAAGGAAGAGAGAGTGAGTACAGTAAGTAAATGAAGGAAAAAGGAGCTGTGAAGGCAGAGAAATTTCAGTCATGTACCAGAAGGAAAAGTCCAGTATATTGAAAATATGGAAGGAATATGTGGGTTTCCCTTATGAACATGACTGAAGGTATGAGTGAATTTTGTGTGTTTTGGTTTTGTGTTTTTTCAGGTAGGAACTGAATCAGTACCTATTACTTTATCTGGGATAGACACAGATTGCATAAGATTCTCACTACAAAATATTTTGTTGGAAAGAATACTGTTCTTTACCCTCTACCTTCTTTCTATTGATTTCTCAGTGTATTCTCATCTTCCTCAGGGAATCCTTTCTGTAGATCAGTTTCCTTTATTACATCACAAAACTCTTTTTTTATATCATCTTTCAGAGTTTATATGTTTGTCTTCTCCAATAGACTTTAAGGTAAAGAATAGAAAGAGATCCCATCTACTTTATCTGCAGAGTAAGCAGAATGTGTCACATGTTGTAGGCACTCATTGGTTTAGTGTATGAATAATGCATGTGAAATATACAGCATTAATATATGTAATTACTCACATATTTTGTTTCTTCTTTCCTTTCTTTCTGACAGAGTCTGTTAGCCTGTCGAAATCCCAGAAAGCAATTCTATCACTTCAAAGAATAATAAAGCTTAAAAAAGTCAGTGCTCACAGTGTTCACTACATGTAAAAAAAAAAAAAAACACACCTGGAAAATGAGATGCATGAGCTAAAAAAGAGGGTATCAAAGTTTAAGGACGAAAATGCAGAATTGAAACAACAACTCCACAATTTGAGGTATTATATCATAGATTGAAAGAAGGGGTGGAACCCTTTCCTTTATTACAGTCAAAATAGAAGGATAATTTTTTTTAACTGCTGACCTGTTAGCATTTTCAAGGGAGAAAACTTGAATAAAATATAAAATTCTTACAAATAAGATAACATATTATTAAATGTGATTATTCTAAAAAAATGAATATTTTTCCCTGACAGAATTTTAATGGCTACATGAAACCCCATATGCTCGAAATCTGTTTGTTTTACAAACAGAATTTGGGGTTGCTATTTGTTTATATTTTAAGTTATTTTATTAAAATTAACATTTCAAGAAATATCATTTAGAAAAAAAATAATTTTCCACTCAGATGCTATGGCATGTGCCTGTAATTCCAGCAGCTAGGGAGACAGAGGCAGGAGGACCAAGAGTTCAAAGCAAGACTAGCAACTTATCAAGGTCCTAAGCAAATTAGTGAGACCCTGTCTCAAAATTAAAAAAAAAAAGAAAGAAAAGAAAAAGGCCTTGGGATGTAGCTTAGTTGTTTAGCTCTTGTGAGTTCAATCTCTGGTACCAAAGGTGGGAGTGAGAACAAAAGAAAAGGAAAGAAAAAAAATATTTTCTATATATTTCTTTACTTTTAATAAATATTTCAATATAGAATTATTTGGTTAAAGTAGGGGAACTTTAAAAAAGATATTTGATCAGAGTTTCTTAATTGCTCTCAGGAAAGTTTGTATTCCACCAATGGATCATTTTTACTGCCCTGAAACATGTTTTTATACATTTATACTTTTTCTTCTAATGCTTGGGATCAAACTCAGGGTTTTGTGTGACTAGTATAATGTGCTAGTGCTCAGCCAGACCCTCAGCTACACTTTTATCATTAATATTCATTTAAAATGAAATGGAAACTGATTATTTGTTATTTTATTCAAATTTACTCTCATTCATAAATCAAATTTGTTCAGAATTCTATATTTAAAGACATAAACTTTTTTATTCTTTTTAGGTTTATATGACAGTAGAGTATATATTGACATAAAGTTATTCTTGTTATGGCTAATATTCCATTGTACAAATATCATATTTCCTTTATCAATTCATCTGTTGAAAAGCATTACTATTTATTATTGGATTAAATATTAGATACTCTCTTGTTCCAAAGTGGATTTTAATTTGTTTGTAAAATACATAATTATCAACAAGGTAAGTTGAAAGTGTTACCATAAAAGAAACATAATAACAGGTATTAGATTTCTTATCCAAGTTTGGGGTTATAGTAATGCAGGATATATATGTTGAAAGAAGAATTCTGAATATGCTGTTACACTGTAAGTCAATTGTAGGTGTACCTGACATACTTTATGAAGATAAATCATATTACTACTGAATTCATAAATGTGTATATAAACAATAAGTCTTTAAAACTTATTTGACTTGAAATTATCTTTTTAACTGGGGAGGATCTATGATAGTGCAAAAAAAGATAACTTTGAACTTGTCAATTTACCAAATCATTTCAAAATTCTTTTTTGTAGTATCTAAAAGATTAACTAGTAACAGAAACTTACCAAATAACAAATAGTTTGTTTTTTTTTTATTGCCTTTCAATTATATATGTTTTTTGGGAAGAATAAAGGAGATATTGAAAATGTGTGACTAGAAAGGAAAAGCTTCAGTGAACATAAGGTTTTTATTGGGATACTAAATCAGCATACAGAGAGCCAGAACATAAAAGACTTTTTGTTTTCTAGCAAAAATCAATCGAAAGATGACCATATTTAACTTTAGATGTACCTTAAAAGAAAAAGAGGCTAGGAGAAAAAATGATGATATATTATATGAAAAAAATTAAGGACCCATTAAAAGAAAAAGAAACTGAATATAACAAAGAAAATAAAGTGAGAAAGCAACCTGAAATCTCTGTTTGCACAATACATACAGAATTGGAGACTGCAAGAAATAAGTTTAATTAGGTAAATAAGCCTTTGGTAAAGTTTCAATTTTTACTTTATTTCTTTGGCATTATTTATAAAATCCCTTTAACTTACTGTATGCAGCCATGTTTCAGTTAATGATGGCAATGTGGTCTGAGGAATGTGCTGTTTGGCAATTTTACCTATATGCAGTCATCATGTGTGTGCACTTCCACACACTTCAGACATCTCCCACAATGCCAGGAAATGCAGCCTTCCAGGACCTCCATTTATATGCAGTCTGCTGTCTCCCAAAGCATTGGTATGTAGAGTGTGAACTATTATTTGTGTTTAAAATATAGAGTTATCTTACTCTAAAATTAAATGATGACATTTATGGCAAAACTAGTTACTACAAATCTTAGCACCTGGTATCTACATCTGTTTAGTATTTGTTTCCTTAATGAAGAAGTCAAATTTGATCACTGATATAAGTACAAATTTAAGGCTTTTTTATGTTCACATACAGTCTAAATAGTTATGAAACTAGTTAAGACTTTTTTTAAAGTTTTTCACAATCACATTTCTGCCTGTATTTAAGAAATATTTTCACTCAGCCAAATTTATCTGTCATTTTTGCAGTTGAAATGTAAGACATTTACTTATAAAGAATAAATCTACTCTTTAATTTTTTAAGGTACCACTCTTAAATTAAGCTTTTAGAGTTCCTACCATCTGCTGATATGTGACCAAAACCTTGCTGAAATAAATTTGTAGATTTTAGCAGAGAAAAATGAAACCCACAATTTCTTTGAGAACAGAATGCCAGAATTTACATTATGGAATTTCAGTAAAATGTCTTTGCAAACAAAAAGAGAGAGACATGTGCAAAAGAAATAGTTTCCTCTGTTTTTAAATGAGTGAGTGAGTGTGTGTGTAAAACATTTTTTAAACAGTAATTCTATGCATCATGGAAAAGTATAGAAGGTTTTAAATCCATATATTTATAACCATACTATACATATTTTTGGGGTGAGCTGGAATTTTTTGTCTTATTGAATTAAGTAATGTTCTTAATTCAACTTATTTATCTGCAGCAGTCCCATGATGACTTTCAGAGTAGCCTCATCAAGAGAAAAGACTTAATATTTTCCATAAGAATAGATGATTTTTTTTTGATCCTAAAACCCTTGCTTCTAATAGTAGATCTTCTAGTTTAGTTTGGGGAAGTGACTTCACTCCCTTCTTGTGTTCATGTGTGTTATTCCTCCCACTGTTAAGTAAGGAGGAAAAGTGTTGCCAGCAAAGATCCTGGTTTTGAATATCATTTTCTCACTTTTGAGAAGAGAAACAAACAAGTAATCTCCTATTTCAGTGTTAAACACCTTTGGAAACAATGGCATACTATAATATGTTCTTAGAAATAAATTACTAGTAAGTATTTATTCCTAATCAATAAGGTCAGTTTATTTCCCCTATTATATATTTACTTATGTTTCAAACTTCACTGAGATGAAACAAATGCCACTGAGTAGCAATCTTAGGATTTGCTGAGTATAGCCTTGCACATTTTGCCTTATTTACCATTCATATAGTGAAATGCAAGCCTTCTTTGATGTTTATCCATTCACAGGACAGAAATAACCAGTTTGGTGGATGAGCACTAGAAGCTCAGGCAAAAGATTTGGAGAAAATCTTGCAACTTGCCTGTTTTTAGCCTTGCCCTCCTTTTCAGAATAGTGATACATTGTTCATTGATATCCATACATGTGGTTAGTGCCATTCCTAGATATATCATTTATCAATAGATGCAATTCTCATACCTGGATACAGAATGTCAGAAAAAAAGCATATGTGAAGAATATATTCAGTAAAAGACCACATTCCTCTTCCCTAACCTCCTTCCTCTTTGCCCAAAGAAATTTCCTCCATTTTGCCAATGTCTCTTCTCTCCTCACTATGGATCTACATCCACATATCAGAGAGAACATTTGTCCTTTGGTTTGGGGGGTTTGGCTTACTTCACTTAGCATGATATTCTTCAACTACATCCATTTTTCTGCAAATGCCATAATTTTATTCTCTTTTAATGCTGAGTAATATTCCATTGTGTATATATACACCACAGTTTCTTTGTCCATTCATCTATTGAAGAACATCTAGATTGCTTCCACAGTTTAGCTATTGAGCTGCTATGAACATTGATGTAGCTGAATTACTATAGTATACTTATTTTAAGTCCTTTGTATATAAACTAAGGAGTGAGAGAGCTGAGTCAAATGGTGGTTCCATTCCAGGTTTTTAAGAAATATCTATACTGCTTTAAAGTATAGATAAAAGAATAGATAAAATTGGTTGCAACAATTTTCAGTCTCACCAGCAATGTATGAGTGTGCCTTTTCCCCTACATTCTTACCAATATTTATTGTTTTCTGTATTTTTGATGACTGTCATTCTGGGTAGTTTTTATTTACATTTCTCTAATGTGATTCCAATTAAAATTTCAATGTCATTCTTTATAGAAGTATAAAAATAAATCATGGAATTTGTTTGGAAAAAATAAGAGACAGAGAACAGCCAAAACAATTTTTAGTATGAAGAGTTAAGCAGGAGGCATCACAATACCAGAACTATACTACAAAGCAATAGTAACAAAATGACATGGTATTGGCACCAAAATAGACATATAGACCAATAGTACAGAATAGAAGTCAGAGACAAACTCTCATAAATAGTTATCTCATACTAGACAAAGGCGCCAAAAACATACATTTAACTATTTCTCTTAAATAGTTTTTCATTGCCAACTTGTTCTTGAAGCAAATGGCAGAATGCAGAATGTCTAATTTCTTACTACTAAGCAATTCATTTAAAAAATATACCTAAGTATTTTATCTCTCACCCTTATTTCCACCTTCATGTCCTGGTGAAAGATATCAGTAGAGATTCATTTGCAATATGTTATGCCCGCTTTCTGATTGATAGCACAAAAGAATTTTTTAAGCCTTTAAGTATATATATATATATATATATATATATATATATATATATATATATATATATATATTCCAAAATATGAACACTTCATTTTATAACCAATCTTTAACCAGCTCTGATGTAGGTGTAAAATACATTAGCCTGTTTTATGTCTTGGATATGACATGTGCCTCATATCTCTTATGTTAATGCTGGGATATTCAGAAATGAAATGATTGCATTATGATAGGTGTAACTTGATCAGTCCACCCCAGTTTGAATGCACTCATGGGGGGGGGGGGGAACAGTAGGCAGATGTGGTGTGGTTGAGGGAGACAGGTCACTGGGAAATGTGCATTAGAAGGAGGCATCTTCGCTATGGCCTCTTCTGGCCTTCCAAGTCTCTCTGCTTCCTGACTGTCTTCAAGGGAGCAGATTCCCTCACTATGCCATCTCCCCATGATTCTCTGTGTCACCTTGGGCCCAGAGTAATGCAATTACTCATCTATGAACTGAGACCTCTGGTACCATAAACCCAGATAATCCTTGTCTCCTCTAGATGGTTGTTATTCTGTGTCTTGATCACAGCAATAAAAATCTGGGGGAAAAAAAAGCATCCTGCATATGATTTGAGACACTTTGTCCTTTATAGATCATGAGGTTCTACATGACATCCCTCTAAGGACTAGGCCTCTGGCTATTCTCTAATGAGAAATGAGGATAAACAATTATTGTTTAAACGTTAAAACCCTATTGGTATCACTTAGTACTAGAACAACATTCTGCTGAAGTTCTCAAGACTTGACTTTTCCTGGGTTCCTTTTTCTGGTTTCCCAGCTTGCAAAAAGGTGTGTGTGTGTGTGTGTGTGTGTGTGTGTACACACACAGAAGAAAATAAAATGTCTACATTCATTTAAAAAATTGAAATCCAAAATATACCTTTATATTTTAAATTTGCATGTGGATAGATATAGAAATATACATGAGTGTGTTTGTACATATATATCACTTGAATTACGTTTACTATGCATCAAACAATAATTCTCAAAGATTGTATAAAACAAATAGAAATTGTAGATTTAAACACAAATTTCAACAATGGCAAATGATTTACCATAAAGTCTGCTTTCTGTTGTCTTTCTAATCTTATTGATTAAGTTGTTAAATTATGTGGAATGTATTTCTTATTTATCTACTTTTATGATTCTGTGTTAGTTATGTCTCTTGAAGAAAATATCAGTGTATGTATTTTCAAAAATGTTTTGCCTTTGGCAAATGAGTGTTGTCTTACATCTTCATATGATATTGGATATAATGGAAAACATTGTTAAACAAATAGTTTCATTATGATTCCTGTTCTATTTAATTTTCTACAGTTGATTTCTGTTGTTATTTCCAAGATGATACATTTTATCTTTTCAAAAAAATGATCAGAACATGCACTCATTTAATGCCTTCACTCTCCACCTTGACATTATATGAAATGGGATAGTAATATTTTGCTGTAACTAAATTTTAATAACTGATAGGTATTTTAAGGGGTTTTATTTACAAGTTAGCATGCAATGCTCAGTGAAATTTTACAAACCAGGCATCCACCACTGCATGCAATTCCTACATAGAAAAACAATATCTTTAGCCTGAAATGCTTTGTTGTCTCTCTCAAAACAGCCCCAAGACTATTGTGAATTGTGCTTCTGTAAACATGCCAATCCCCAAAACTAAAACCACAAATGTTTCCTCTGATAACTGGATGCTAGTTCATAATAAGGGGGCAGCATGAGATGAGTGGAAGATTTTTTAGTTTGGGAAAAGGGGAGGAGAGGGGGCATGGAGATAGGAAAAATGATGAAATGAGATAAACATTAGTATCCTAGGTACGGGTATGATTGCACAAATAGTTTGATCTATTGTGTGTACAATCAGAGAAGTAAAAAATTGTACTTCACTTGTGTACTATGAATCAAAAAACATTCTGTAGTCATGTATAACTGATTAGAATAAATAAATTACAAGAAATTTTTAAAAATCCTCAAGATTGACAAGTATGTGAAAGCTAACAGCATAGATCACTTTTACTTCTTTCAAACTTTATAACAAAAGAGAGTTCAGCATCAACAGTTTTATACTTGATATTAAAAATTCCATTTTTAAATTAGTATTTTTCCAAATTGCCAGTGGTGAAATTCAACTGTCGGAATATCAAATATTTAAGCTTCTTTTTTTGTGTGTGTGCCTAGGATTGAACCCAGGTCCTTGTGCATTCAAGGGAAGCACTCTACCAACTTAGCTATATTCCCAGCCCCTAATTAAGCATTCTTTAAAAAAAAATGTTTTATCTTTATACATTATAGTTATACATACTATTATAGTTAATTAACATAATTATACCAGCAATAACATGATTTGCTCTTGTTCAGTCACCAGTACTTTTTCTTTTCCTCCACTAATGTCTCCCCCTGTTCCTTTTCCTCTTCTCTAATAGTCTTCCTTTTGTTTATTTAAAGTATTTCAAAATCAGTGCTTTATAGATACTCATGAAGATGAAATTCAATGCTATATTCATACATGTACATTGAATAGTTTGGTCAATTCCATTCCACCCTTCCTTTCTTTTACCAGCTCTCCTTCATCACCCTCAATCCCCTCCTCTACATATCTCCTTTCTGTTTTTGTGAGACTTCCTCCCCCTCTTATTTCCTGCATTTTGGTTTAACTTCCACATATGAGAGAAAGCAATCAATATTTGAGTTTCTGATTCAGGCTTATTTCACTTGCCATGATGTTCTGCACTTGCATCCATTTATCAGCAAAGGCCATAATTTCATTCTTCTTTATCACTGAGAAAAATTCATTATGTATATGAACCACATTTTAAAAATCTATTTATCTTTTGGCAAGAAACTGGGCTAGTTCCATACATTGGGTACTGTAAATTGTGCGGTTTTAAACATTGATGTAGCAATATCTCTATAGTATGCTGACTTTAGATCTTTTGAATAAATACCAATGAGTGGGATAGCTGGTTCATATGGTGGATCCAGTTTTAGTGTTTTGAGGAATCTCCATACTTCTTTCCAGAATGGCTGTAGTAATTCGTGGTATCAACAACAATGTAGTAATATATATTTTCCTCCACAGCCTCACCAGCATTTATTATTGTTTGTATTCTTGAAAATAGCCATTCTGACTGAAGTGAAATGAAATGTTAGTGTAGTTTTTAATTTGTATTTTCCTTTTTGCTGGAGATATTGAATATTTCTTTTTTTTCATTTTTTTGTTGGTTATATCTTCTTTTGAAAAGTGTGTATTTCTTTTGCACATTTACTAATTAAGTTATTCATTTTGCTGATATTTTTTGAGTTTTTATACTGGATATTAATGCCCTATCTGAGGAGCATTTCACAAGGATCTTCCCCATTCTGCAATCTCTTTTTGGAAATAGATACCTAGGTACCATCTCTGTGACTGGGAAACAATCTGTGGGCCCACATGCATCTAAGTTCTTGTTGCCTGTGATTGTAAATTGTCTGCTGGGTTTCTCCACTCCCTGAGATAAAGGTGTGGTTGGTACACCTGTGTCTGAGCCCTCATTGCCCACCATCATGAATATCAGTTGTCTTCTCTGTTGAGATCCCCTTGGGACAGTGCCATCAGTAACCTCCCTTGTGCTACCTTGGGCCTTGAGGTGCAGGCTCTCTCTTGGCTTTCTATGGTACAGAAGCTTGTCCTGGTTGGTGTAGCTTACGGGTTTTATCTGTCTCCAGGATTGGGGTGAGATATGAGCTGCCCATTGTTTTCTGAGCCTCCTGTAGAAGTTGTGTTGAGTGCTCTCTGAGGATTGGCATTCCCTAGGAGTGATGAGCTCTCTGATATGTTCCACTCCACTCCCCTTGTCCAAGGCTGTTTCAGTAACTTTAGCAGCAGTCCCTTTGCTAGTTCTTTCTAAGTGGGTTATTGAAGCATCTCACTGCAGAGGGGTTTTCTCTGCTTTTACTTGCTGCCCTCTGAAGGTGGGGAGAAGCTGTGTGGATTAATTTTCTAGGGATGCTGGGTTGGTGTGGATTCACAAAATGGCAGCCATGTTTTGCCTAGATTTCAGTGCAGAACTTGGCTTAAACTGCTCCATTTCTTTGACTGGTTTTCCTGTTCCTGTTGTGTTTCAACTTGGTCTGATTTTCTCCCAGCTGTTGTTAAGAAAGTGAGCTTATGTTTTTGTTTTTGTTTTTGTTTTTTTTTCTTTTATCTCCCTGGTTCTCTCTCTGCACCACCCTGGTCAAGGTTCAGGAATGAGAATCTCTGTCCTTATCTTTTGTTCTTGTGACCAAACTGCAAGTGCCTCTAGTTTTGCAGTATTTATTTTTAGAGTAATTTTCTCTCATCAACTCTCTTCTTTCAACTGCTTTTTATTTGTAATGTGTAGGGTCAGAGATTCTGTTTGATTTTCCCCACCATCTCCCTCCTCAAGCATTCCCCTTTTGAGAGATATTCATCCTTGGAAGTGATTAATAGTGATCTTGTGCCACAGTCTGGCTGGGCACAAAATAATCGAGCCACCACAAAGCCTTGTAGATTCAAATAGCAATTCTTTATTCCCAAACTCTCACCGACACTCTCCCCCACTTTTTTGTGAACTCAATGCCTCCACTCAGCTCCGCACACCAATTCTCTCAGAACCCTGAGAGAACTCAACCGGAACTCTAAAGGAGTGGGTGCCTGAGGCAGCAGGATATGCCCTAATCCCAGCAGGATCCTCCCTAAACCTGGAGCCACCCTATTCCAGCAGGATCCACCCTAAACCCGGAGCCACCCTAATCCCTGAACAGGGTCACCTTTCAAACCAAAATGCCATGCGTCATTCCTACTTGGCTATGGCTGTCAACAATCTTGTGGAAGATATTAGTTCTCAAAAGAATGATTTTCTCAGAGTGAGCTCAGATGTCTCTGCTATCACTTGCTCCCTGTCTTGCCTTGTGGTCTCTTATATATGTGCTCCCACCATTCCATATCTTCTGATATGCAGCACTCACTACTGCTGAGAAAATGCTGGTACCATGTCCTTAATCTCCAGAACTGTGAACTCAGTAAATTTCTTTAGCAAGCTCCAACCCCAGGCCTATGGTTATGTCAATAGAAACAATTAATACAATATGTGACCATCTTTTTACTTGAAAGTCTCATGGTGAGCACCATGTGTAGTTTCTTCAGGGTGTTTTGGTGATACGTGCAGCTGTTTTCACTGGATAAATTTGTAGTTGTCCCTTTGTTGGTCATAGACTTAACCTAAAATGTTGGTATGAATTTCAACTAAGATGCTCCTAGTATTAATGAGTAATTTAGGATGTATCCACAATTATGGTTAATAATTTCTGTCCTGTTAAAATATTTGTACATTATAAAACTTCTGAGAGGGTACTTTTTTAAAAAGACATTAAATTTTACATCCGTAAGCCATCCACAATTACCTAGTTATATGTGTTGGTAGTGATCTAAGTTTTTCAAAATACAATAAATTTTAATATCTTCTGAAAATATTGATTTGATGTTTCTGTCTTTTTGCCGCTGCCTCACCAAGGCTAACACCACTATCCTTCTGAGCTACTTCATGTGCAGTCTCCTGCTCTTTCCTCCTTTCCTGACTCACTCAGTCTTCACAATTTCTCAGCATGTAATGCCAGATTTGTGGGACCCCAATAGACCTCCAGGGGCTGAATCCAATGCAATCACACAAGAGTCTTTATTGCCAGCTCAAGCCTGGACTCACAGCCATTTCCAATGCAGCAGTCCTGAGGAGTGAGTCCTAACCCTTAGTTCAGTGAAGATTTAAAGGTTTTGGGGAGGATACTCTATGCATCACAACATCATACAGCAAATCATTTCACACTGTGGGAAAATCAAACAACAACTCTTAACATTGATTAGCACATTCACCGGTGTGAACAAGTTGGGTAAGGGTGATTGGTTAGTTCAAATGGTGGGTACATTTGAACTGTTTGGCTTAGGCCATGAGGGGTTGCAAAAGTGTATATGCTAAATTGCAGGGTTGCCTAATCATGTCATCAATCACAAAAACTACTGGGAAGGTCACCTGGCATTTCAGATATTTTTCCTGTCTCATGCTGATTGGTGGTTGCTAGGGGGTTGCTATGGGTCCTCACCTAGTGTAACTGAGTCAGAGACACCTGGCGGTTTGGTTCATATCCTTTCTGTTATTTACAGACAAACAACTCAGCAGGGTGGCTATGTACCTAGGAGTGCTCTCTGGGTTTTTCCAAAGACAAGGGTCATGCCTGCTCCTTCTGGACAGGCCTTGAGGTAGAAGCTGGTTTCTCAAAAATGGAGTCACATCAGTTTGTCAAGCACCACACAATTAAGACTAGTCCTGGTGTCTAAAGTCTTCAGAGGGAGAAAATCCTGTGGAGACAGTGGGGAGGAAGCCCCTGGAATCTGTATTCCCCATAGACAATGACTGCACTGTTAAAATTGTGGGATGTCATTATTCTCCAGGAGCTGTCTGAAGGACACTGAAGTCTTAAAACTTTTAAGGGTAAATTTGACTGTTAATATTAATGTCAAACATTGTCAATTCTTATCAAATTAGCTTCTAGCCATCCCCACCCCACCCCCAGGGCATAAATGATGTGCATGGGCTCTTGTGGCAGCCCTCCCACACTTTGCAGAATCCTTGGTGGGCTATGAAAACTCTTTGTGTCACCTAGGACCCTGAGTTCTCATTGCTGATTGCCCTCTTAGTCCTGAAGCTACTGACACAGACCCTCAGCCAAGGTCACACCCTTCCCAAGCTTTACAAGACATGTCCTTGTGATTTAAAACATCAGTTTCTTTCTCTATTACCTTTTCCTTGTTTCCTCACTTTCTCTCTCTTAGCAGTCATCAAATTAATAAGTAGTAGTTCCACACACAGTAATACTAGAAGGCACAATCTCAGAGAAGATCTGAAAAGATCTTAAGTTTATACCTCAGGTTGAACTCATCAATTACAAAGGCAGCCTGTGACAATCAAAAATGAAAACAAAGCAAGTAACTCTGGGGAGAGGAAAGAATATTATTTCTAGGACTGCCATATTGATATATTATAGATCCAGTTTTCAGTCAAAAATTAAAAAATAAACTGGATGTGTGGTTAATTCAAAGGCTGAATAAATAATAAACCAACAGAAAACATCCTTCAGGAATGGCACTCCCCAGTCAACAAATGTCCCTGCTGCAACTCTAAAACATGACAACAACCACATGGTTGGTCCTTTAAAGAGGGGGTGTAGTTTGTGGTGTCTTTTTATGACTGAGTTAAGGCAGGTTAAGATCTCTAAAAATGTTCCAAGGGAATGGTGGCTCTAACAGATAATTTTTTTTATTGTCATTATACTCTGAGAGAAGGTTGTGGGCTTTTTTTAAAGATAATTCTCTTGATTTTCCATGTATGTGGACATCTCATGGGAGGATGGATGTGCTGTTTTTTCTATGGACTGTCTGTTAAAGATTGTTTATGCTGATGAAGAGTCTTGGATATCATCAACTTTTAGAAAATGTATTTTAGTGCAGAGGGTATTAAGACTCCAGCAAAGGAAGAGTAATGCCCAACACATCAAATGTTTTGGAGATCCATGGAAAATGCTGAGCTTGAGGAGTCTTAAGATCTTCAGACTACATGGAGAGCAGTCTTGAAACTCAGTTGTAAAGACTTCAAAAGGGAAGTGACCAATGGTCTATCTAAGGGTTCTGTTAACCATGCCATGCTTTATCTATCATAAAAATTGACTGCCAGCATCCTGGATAATTCTTCTGAAAAAATCCTCATGATTTAAAGCTAAAGCCAATTCTAAATGTGTCCCATTTTCCCCCCACTTTTTTTTTTTTTTTTACCATGAATTGAACCAAATGGCACTTAAACATGGAACCACATCTGCAGCCCTTTTTTATATTTTATTTAAAGACAGAGTCTTCATGAGTTGCTTAGGACCTCAATAAGTTGCGGAGGCTGGGTTTGAACTCATGATCCTCCTGCCTCAGCCTTCCAAGCCACTGGGATGACAGGAATGCACCACTATGCCCAGCAAACTTTTCTCATTCTAATGATCATATCAAGTTATTGTGCCCTGTGCTATATCACTGCCTCATTCCCAAATAGTGCTTGTTGCAATGGTTAAAGCTCCAGGTTCTGTATATTCATGTTGACATCAGAACAGCTGTGCCCCAAATCTTTACTGTTTAAAAATACAGAATAAGAATGTAGATCATAATGAAGGAACAGATCATGTGAGCAGGTTGAAATCAGAATTGAGGAGGGAATGTGGAACTGAGGCCTCCTACTCTAGAGAGAAGAGTCTATGCATCTCACATAAATATAGTAGAAAGGCTTATGTAAGTAGCCTGTTGTGTTCTATGACAAAATCCAGGAGACTGGGTACTTTACAGAAAGAAGATCATTATTTCACAGTTTAGGGTCCTCACAGCATGCCACCCAAATTTGATCAATTCCTATGTGGCCCTGTGCTGTGTCATAAGGGGGTGGATGGCATCATAGCAGAAATGTGTGTGAGAAGTCACATGGTGAGTTTGGAAGGCACAGAGCTAACTAGGAACTGTCCTGTCTTTTAGCACACCCCTATCATTAGAACCAGCCAGCATCCTAAAGGACTTCCTTCATCATTTCAACAGGCAAAAAACCCTAGTGACCTGTCAACCTCCACCAGACCTTACCTCATATGGGCCCCACTACCTGTTAATATTGCCACACTGGACACCTTGCTTCCAATAGAAAAACCCTTGGGAGACATACTGTTACCGCTGTTGACTGGTGAAGAGTCCTTTCTTCCCCAATGTTGAAGAATAACACCAGAGAGCACGCCGAGGCAAGGTCAGAGTAGAAATTAGAAGTTTATTAAAGGACAGCAGAAAAGACTTCTCCCAGAGGAAGAAGGGGACCCAAGAGGTGGAATCCATGGAAGTGCGGTTGTCTCCCCATTTTATAGTTTTGGTGATGGAATGTGGGTTGAAAGGCCCGAGGGGTGGGACACAGGTGGGCCAAAGAAGTAATCTGGGCAGGAAGGACTTCATTATCACTTCCTGGGATGGGCTATCTCCAAATCTGTTGGGGGCTGTTTCCTGGGTTCCATTAACATTTCTTTGGAGTGGACTTTGGCCTAGGGCTTTTCCTGGACTTCATTAACATTCCATGAGTTGTCCTGCATTTCCCAGCATGGCCTCCATTTTAGATTTCACTCGGTATTAGACCTGATTTATCTAACTACACTGACTACCTAACTTTAAATCTGGCTTCAATACCACATCCAGTAGAAAGACAATGCATTTCTATAAAAAGGGTCAACACTTCCAAAAATTCCATGAAAAAGCAGATGAAGGCATAAGCAGCAGCAAACTCAACCCAGGAAAGACAGACTAAAAATTCCTTTGAAGAAAAGCTAACTCAACATCAACCTCAGCATAGACTAAATCTGCTTTGTACAAGTATTTCTGATAAACACCGCACACTGGAACTCAGGAGAACAAGGAAGTCACTAGACTAATCTAGGGAGAGAAACAACATTGTAGGTAAATTCTGCAGAGAAATTTATATCCATGGAGAAACTCTTTTGGGACTGAAAAATCAGCCTCTATCTCAGAGCAAAGCCTATCCAAGGAAGGGACATGCCTTTGTCCTTGGAAAAACCCACAGAGCACTCTTAGGCACATTCCCACCCTGCTAAGTTGTTTACCTACAAATAACAGGAGAGATCTGCTGCACCAGGTGTCCCTGACTCAGTCAGGATAGGTGAGGATCCATAGCAGCCCCCTAGCAGCCACCAATCAGCATGAGACAGGGAAATACCTGGGATGCCAGATGACCCTCCCAGTAGTTTATGGTGGTTGATAACAAGTTGGAAAACCATGTAGTTCAGCATGTACACCCCTCTTGGCTTAAACCAATCAGTTCAAATGAATACCCCTTTTGTACTGACCAATCATCTCTACCCAACTTGTTCCCGCCAGTGAATGTGCTAATCATGTTTTAGATGTATGTGAAGTCCCTGCCCTCTCCAACGAATGTATAAAACTGCTGCAAACCCTGGGCTCGGGGCCTCTCAGCATCACCAGTTGCTGTGTGTGTGCGTGGAGGACTGAGCTAGCTCACAATAAACACCTCTTTGCTGCTTGCATCGATCTTGGGTCTCTGGTGGTCTTTAGGGGTCCCGAATTCAAGCATAACATGACCATAGAGCTCAATTGTACCTGGAAAAAGATATCAAAGTGCATAAGTGTATTCTAGTGTCATGTATAACTAATTTAAAAATTAAAAAACAGGAATATGAGTGCTACTTCAAACATGCCTCCTATGAAAGAGTTCAATCCCTACATGTTCTTTATTTCTGCCCTCATGCTATCTAGGACTCCCTGGGCATCTGGAGCTGCACAGATTAGTGTTCAAACCAAGATGAAGGAAAGAGGAAGAGACGAAGTACCTTTAAAAAAGAGAAAGAAGGTTCTGTGTTACCACAGTATTTTCAAACTATTCTGATGGTATGACCTTCAGTTCAGTTTTTTCTATATTAGTCTATTTTACATCTGTTAATCACTAGACTCATTATATTTATTAAATGTTCATGTTATTTGTACTTTGGTTAACAGTCAAGATGACACATAACATTTGAAAGACTGGCTTTCCCAAGGGCACCCAATTTTTAGGAATTGGCTCCACATGGAATCCATATAAAAATTTACCTACCCATGACTGTAGATAAAAACACACCAAATAGTAAATACTTAGGGTGAACATTTCAGAAAATCTTGTACTTGATATGTAGACTATATTAGAGGTGCTGTATTCCAGTTAGGAGTTTTGCTGCATGATTTCATTATTGCTGTTCTTGACATGGGGGAATATATGTTCTTATGTAAGATGAGAGATAAGTGAGTTTGTTCTACTCTAGTGACCATTTCACTCTATATCTATGGTGTCATTTTGTCTACCTTAATATATACAGTAAAATTTATTTTTTTTTCAAAACTTTGGTAAAGTAATTGAGTAGATACATTTTCAAAAAAGATATAAAGTGGTCAGCAGATATATTAATTATGCTTATAGTGACTAACCATCAGTAAAAAACGTAAGATGATATTACTTCACAATTGTTGGGATGGTTAAAAAAAGACTAGAAATAACAAGTGTTTGCAGAAATATGGAGCAAAGAGAACCTTGGGCATATTATTTGGGTGATTGTGCAAATTGGCCCACTCACCATGGAAAACTGTAAAAAAATGCCTTGGAAAATTGAGAGTAAAACATACTTGTGACACTGCAATCCAACTCCCTTGTGTGCATCTAAAGGAAAACAAATTGAGTCAGCCTCCTTATATCAGAGAAAACATTCAGCATTTTTTTTGGGGGGGGGGATTGGCTGGCTAACTTCACTTAGCATTGTCTTCTCTGACTCCATCCATTTACCTGCAAATACCATGATTTTATTCTCTTTTATTGCTGAATAAAATTCCATTGTGTATATGTGCCATAGTGGAGTAGGGAGGGGAAGCATGTGAGGAATGGATGAATTCTAGATAGCGCAGAGGGGTGAGAGGGAAAGGGGTGGGGCAGAAGATTAGCAAGGATGTTGGAATGTGAAAGACATCATCATCCAAAGTACATATATAAAGACACAATTTGTTATCAACATACTTTATATACAACCAGGGATATGAAAAATTGTGCTGGGGGCTGGGGATGTGGCTCAAGCGGTAGCGCGCTCGCCTGACATGCATGCGGCCCGGGTTCGATCCTCAGCACCACATACAAACAAAGATGTTGTGTCCGCCAAGAACTGAAAAATAAATATTAAAAAAAAAAAAAAGAAAAATTGTGCTGTATACATGTAATAAGAATTGTAACACATTCTGCTGTCATTTATTTTTTTAAAAATCAATTAAAAAATAAAGGAGAAAAAAATCACATTTCACAGAGACATCTGAAACTCCCTTTTCCTTGTGGTACTATTCACAAGAGGCGAGACAGAAGCAAGGCAACACATAGTGTCCACCAGTGAAAAACTGTGTGTAGTTGATGTGGTATGTTCCTGAACATCCAATGGAATGTTATTGAGCATTCTAAATAGGAAAATCCTGCCACAGTGTTGACATAAATGAACCTGAAGGGCAGTGTTATAAGTGACATAAATCAGACAAGAATACTGTTTGATCTCTCTCTTACATGTCATCTAAAAATGTCAACTTCATAGGGTGGTTGTAAAGAAGTGAAAATGGAGAGCTTGGTCAAAGTGAGAAAAAATTGCATTCTAACCAATAAATTCTAGGGATCTCATGTATAACATCGAGACTGCAGGTTACAAGAAAGTGTTGTGAATTTGAAATTTGCTGAGAGATCTTAAATGTCCTTACCATACATATATGTTAAGTAATATATATATATATATATATATATATATATATATATATATATATATATATATATATATATATATATAAGTGGCTTGTGGAAAGCATTCCACAATATCTACCTATGTCAGCTCCTTTTGTTGTACACTATGAATGTGTGCAAATGTAATTGTCAGTCATACCTCAGCAGAGCAGGGCTGAGTCTGCATACTTGCATATTGTTCAGGCAGGCTTGGTTCTTCACTCTGAGCTGCAGGCTTCACACTGAACTTCCACCCATCCCTCATAGTCAAGAAGCCATTCTACACACAACCACCACATGCACATATTTAATACTTGTTCTGTGATGCCTTTCCTAGGGGCCTCAGGGCAGCTCTTCTACCTCCCATTACCCCAACCAGACCCACCATCAGAGCCCTTCCTTCTCTTGTCTTTTATTGTCTCTCAACTCCATTACCTCAGTCCATTTCCATAGTCACTGCAGCCCACACAACCAAATGCCCAAGATCAACTCCCAGGCATTTTCAACACCCAGTTCAAACTCCAAACTGACTTCCCACCATCCTCCACCTTTCATTTGGGTGTACACCTCTTCATATTATTTCTTATTCTTCTTTTTCTTTTTATTTATTTAAAAAAAATGAGAGCAGAATGCATTACAATTCTTATTACACATATATACCTCAATTTTTTTTGTATCTCTGTTTGTATATAAAGTATGTTGACACCCAATTTATGTCTTTATACATGTACTTTAAATAATGATGACTATCATAGTCACCTTCCTTGCTAATCCCTTGCTCCATCCCTTTTCTTCCCACCCCTCTTCCCTATCTAGAATTCATCTATTTCTCCCTTGCCCCCCCTCTCTAACCCACTATGACTTAGCCTCCTTACATCAGAGAAAACATTTGGCATTTGGCATTTGTTTACTTGGGGTTGACTAACATCACTTAGCAGTATCTTCTTCAATGCCATCCATTTACCTGCAAATGCCATAATTTTATTCTCTTTTATTGCTGAGTAAAATTCTATTGTGTATTTAAATGCCACATTTTTATCAATTCATTCACAAAAAGGGCATCTAGGTTGGCTCCACTGCTTAGCTATTGTGAATTGTGCTGCTATAAACATTGATAACCTCAAAAAAAAAAAAAAAAAAAAAAAAAAAAAAAAAAAAAAAGATACTTGGGAGTCAACTTAAAAAAAGACGTGAAAGATCTATACAATGAAAACTACAGAACCCTAAAGAGAGAAACCAAAGAAGACCTTAGAAGATGGAAAAGTCTACCTTGCTCCTAGATAGGCAGAATTAATATTATCAAAATGACCATACTATCAAAAGCACTATATAGATTTAATGCAATTCTGATCAAAATCACAATGGCATTCCTCATAGAAATAGAAAAAGCAATCATGAAATTTATCTGAAAAAATAGGAGACCCAGAATAGCTAAGGCAATCCTTAGCAGAAAGAGTGAAGCAGGTAGCATCCCTATACCAGACCCTTAAATTATACTACAGAGCAATAGTAACAAAAACAGCATGGTATTGGCACCAAAATAGACTGGTAGACCAATAGTACAGAATAGAGGACACAGAGAATAATGCACAAAATTACAATTATCTTATATTAGACAAAGGTGCCAAAAACATTCACTGGATAAAAGATAGCATCTTCAACAAATGGTGCTGAGAAAACTGGAAATCCATATTCAACAAAATGAAATTAAACCCATATCTCTCACCATGCACAAAACTTAACACAAAATGAATCAAGGACTTAGGAATTAAACCAGAGACTCTGCATCTAATGGAAGAAAAAGTAGGCCCTAATCTTTATCATGTGGGATTAGGCCCCAACTTCCTTAATAAGACTTCTATAGCACAAGAATTAAAACCAAGAATTAGTAAATGGGATGAAATGAAACTATATAGCTTCTTCTCAGCAAAAGAAACAATCTGTGAGGTGAACAGAAAGACTACATCCTGGGAGCAAATCTTTACCCCTCACACATCAGATAGAGCACTAATCTTTAGGATATATAAAGAACTGAAAAATCCAAGCACCAAAACAAACAAACAAACAACAACAAAAATAACCCAATCAACAAATGGGCCAAGAACCTGAACAGACACTTCTCAGAAGAGGATATACAATCAATCAACAAATATATGAAAAAATGCTCATCATCTCTATCAATCAGAGAAATGCAAAACAAAACTACTCTAAGATATCATCTCACTCCAGTCAGAATGGCAGCTATTATGAAGAGAAACAACAATAAGTGTTGGTGAGGATGTGGGGGGGAAAAGGTACACTCATACATTGCTAGTGGTGTTATGCTTGAATTCGGGACCCCCAAAGACCACCAGAGACCCAAGATCGATGCAAGCAGCAAAGAGGTGTTTATTGTGAGCTAGCTCGGTCCTCCGCACGCACACACAGCAACTGGTGACGCTGAGAGGCCCCGAGCCCAGGGTTTGCAGCAGTTTTATACATTCGTTGGAGAGGGCAGGGACTTCACATACATCATAGCAAATCATCACACACCGCGGGAAAATCAAATAACAACTCTAAAACATGATTAGCACATTCACTGGCGGGAACAAGTTGGGTAGGGGTGATTGGTCAGTGCAAAAGGGGTATTCATTTGAACTGATTGGTTTAAGCCAAGAGGGGTGTACATGCTGAACTACATGGTTTCCCAATATGTTATCAACCACCATAAACTACTGGGAGTGTTATCTGGCATCCCAGGTATTTCCCTGTCTCATGCTGATTGGTGGCTTCTAGGGGGCTGCTATGGATCCCCAAGTATCCTGACTGAGTCAGGGACACCTGGTGCAGCAGATCTCTCCTGTTATTTGTAAATAAACAACTTAGCAGGGTGGGAATGTACCTAGGAGTGCTCTGTAGGATTTTCCAAGGACAAAGGTCATGTCCCTTTCTAGGACAGGCTTTGCTCTGAGATAGAGGCTGGTTTTTCAGTGGAAGTGCAAATTGGTGCAGCCAATATGGCAACAGTATGGAGATTTCTTGGAAAACTGGGAATGGAACCACCATTTGACCCAGCTATTCCTCTCCTCGGACTATACCCAAAGGACTTAAAAACAGCATACTACAGGGACACAGCCACATCAACGTTTATACCAGCACAATTCACAATAGCTAAACCGTGGAGCCAACCTAGATGTCCTTCAGTGGATGAATGCATAAAAAATGTGGCATATAGAGCAGGCTTTTTATATTAATGCTTTGCTGCAACTTTTTAACAGTTTTTTTTTTTTTTTTTAGCTTTTTATTAGATTTATTTTTTCCCTATTGGTTTGTTGTTGGTTTGTGCACAAGGCCTGTTGTAGGAAATTCTGCTCAGTTTCTGCCCTCTCATATACACTTGGCCTCTCTGTGAGCAGATGCACTGGGTAAGAGGCAGCTACTCTCTTCAGCATGTATTGGCTGGGACCTCAGCACAGAAGAGAGTGATGTGTTTTTATAGCCCAACTGCAAGAAAAGAGCAAGGAACTGCATTCTGAAAAAGGATGCTGCTGGATTCTGCATCTGAATATGTGGATTCAAATCCCACCTACATTTCTAGCAGTTGGGCTACAATGGGCAGCTTGGCTGAAGACATAGATTCTCAATGATCTATCCTGACAAATGAGACAATGATATACTATGAAGTATGGACAAGAGATTAAGAGAATTGTTCCCTCTTCAGAAATATTTCTAGAAACCTTTTCCCTGTCTGCTGCCCCCTCACAGAATGTTTGAGAGCAGAAACAAACCATGGACAAAACTGCTGCACCATTTAGTTTTGTGCTTGAAGTTTTATTGAAAACAGCCATGTCCATTCACTTCTTTTATATAGATGCTGTTTCACAAACACCAAGTTCTGAAGTGGTGGCACAGATCTTATGACCCTCAGAACCTAAATCATGAGCTTTTGGGCCCTTAGTGGCCATTTGCCAACTTCTGTTCTAGAGGAAGGAAGGAGAGCAGACAGGCTATGGGTCCTGCCCCATCACACCTCTCTGCTGTGGTTTGGATAAATGTTCCACCAGTCACAGGTGCTAGGAACCTGGTCCCAACCTGTGGCATCCCTGTAACCTCACAGAACCTTTAGGACATGGAGAAAGTTGGGTCATTGAGGTGTGTCTTTGTGAGGGACAGTGGTCTTAATCCCCTATCTGGCTCTCAGTTTTGCTTTCTGGCTGCAATTAGGTAAGCAGCTCCTTTGCCACAAACTACTGGCTCAGAAGCAATGGGGCCAAAAAAACATACCCTGAAATCTCTGAAGTGGTGAGACAAAATGTGCCCTTCATTTTAAGCTCATTATCTCAGGTATTTTCTCATAGCAATGGAAAGTGATTAACATACTCACATTTACCTTATTTAGTTTTGATGGTGGCTGAGCTCTAGCAGGTTTAAGAACTAGGAAATATGCCTGTGAGTTCCTGTCATCTCTGTTGTATCACAGCCTCAACATCAGGCCTCAGTTTACACTGTGGCCAACACCTCCCACTCACATGGGGACACTAATTTATCTTCTTAGCTACTCTAACTCTGGAAAATATCTTTATACTTGAGGTCCAGTAGGGTGCCATATTTGCCTCATCAAATATAGAATTTATTTCTGTAATATATTTTGATCCTTTCTTCAACTTCTTTCTTTAGCACTTTCATGGGAAAGGCAGTATTCTCTGTAGGATACTTGAGGAGAAACAACATGTAATAAATAAATTCTTTTTTCCTTATGCCTTCACTCTGATTGGAAATATACACATAAAATATGATTTGCTGAAATTGTTATTTTTTAAAGGGAGGGAGAGAGAGAGAGAGAGAGAGAGAGAGAGAGAGAGAGAGAGAGAGAGAGAGAGAGAGAGAGAGAGAATTTTAATATTATTTTTAGTTTTCGGCAGACACAACATCTTTGTTTGTATGTGGTGCTGAGGTTAGAACCCAGGCCGCACACATGCCAGAAGAGTGCGCTACTGCTTGAGCCACATCCCCAGCCCTGAAATAGTTATTAAGTGAGTGCTTCATTGCTTATGTTTTGGCCTGAAGGCCAGAAGGTACAAGATTTCCAGGAGTTGGTAAAAATGAAGGATCACAGGACAACTGCAGACATACTGAATCAGAATTTTAATTTTAGCAAGATGATTGGTGATTATGTGTGTCAGGTGTTTCCTCTGAAAACATACAAGAGGTTTATTTATATCCCTTGACTTCCTGAAAAAAATAGAAATTGAGTCAGTACCAGAGAGTGTTCTTCAGCTTATGATGCATCTTTAACAAGTGGAAAAATAGACAAGGGAAGTACTGGGAAAGAAGGGCCTGGCATGAGCCATCACCTCTGAAAATGTCACCAGTAGTCCAAGGGAGAGTTCAAATAAATTTAAATGCATTTTTTGGTATATGTAGTGATTGCTTCCAGGGTAACTCCACCCCCTCAGAAAACAAAAATCTGACTCTTATAAAATAACATTGTATTTGCAAAGATTCTACACACAACCTCCCATGTAATTTAAACAATCTCTAGATGGACTTAGGACACCTAATACAAAGTAAATGCTATTTAAATAGTTGTTCTAAATCAGTGTTTAAGGAAGAAGAATAAAAAAAAAATTCTGAATATATTCAATACAGATGCAATTATGTTCTGAGTATTTCCCATCTTGGGTTGGATGAAGAACTGCGAGCCAACTATAATCATTTTCATGAGGCAATCCACACATCTCTATAATTCATCCTTGTCTTTTTATGTATCTGGAATTGAACCCAGGGGTGCTTTACACTGAGTCACATCCCAGCTCTTTTTAATTTTTATTTTAGTGAGACAGGGTCCCATTGAGTTGCTTAGGGTTGAATTAACTTATAAGGCTAGTTTGAACTTGTGATCCTTCTGCCTCAGCCTCCCAAAACCCTAGGATTATGATCAGGAGTCACTTATTTTACTTTGTAAACCTCAAAACCTTCATATTGTAAATACATACTTAAAAAATACAAATTAAATCAGAGGAAGGGAGAAGGGATAGGAAAGGGAAAATACTGCCGGGGGGTCGGAGGTCCGCCTACCTTGCAGGCATGGTTGGCAGCTCTGCCCCTCCGCGGGCCACTGGGCCTGTTCTGTCGGTGGTCTCAGTTCTGCCTACCTTGCAGGCGCGGGGTCGGGGGGGGGGGGGGCAGCGGCTCTGCCCCTCAGCTGGCCGCTGGGCCTGTTATGTCTCAATAACTCTTAAATTAGGTCTTTTTATGCTATCTTATATTTCTTGAATGTTCTGCTTGTGGTTTCTTACCATTATCACTTTGTGATCTATGTTCTTTTCAAGACCTTTTTATTTTATCTTCATTGTCTGATGTCCATTCTTCCTAGTGGTCTACTCTGTTGGCGATGCTTTAATTTGAGCTTTTAATTTGGTTTATTGTTTCTTTCATTTCAAATTTCTGGTTTTTTTTCTTTGTTTTGTTTTGTTTGTTTGATTTTTAGAACTTCTCTCTTCCTGTTGAGGTGATCGTTTATTCCTGTATTTGTTTATGTAGCTCCTTGTCAAAGTGATCTTTCACTGCCTGTATTTGCTCTCTTATATCTTCCTTAATTTCACAGAACATTTTATCCATATACATCTTGAAACCTTTTTCTGTCATTTCTTCTGCTGTGGCTGCCAATGATTCTAAGGACTTGGTGACTTGGTTTGTTTGGGGCCTTTTCTTCCCTTATCTTTTCATGTTGCTCATGGTCTTCCTTCCCAGCTCTGTGGGTCTGGATTGTTAATGTTTTTATCCTATAGGTTTGTAGTGCTCTTGTAGGGTTCCAAGACCTCTCCTTTTTTGGGAAGAACAATGTTAACAGATCCCAATATCATCCATATTCCTCCTATGAACAATTTGTTGTTATTAAGATGTTTAGTAATGAAATAGCTTGGAAAGATGGAGGGCCAGAGGGAGGCAGCATTCTGTGTCCCTCTGTGATCCAGATATCATCTACTCAGAATACTGTATATCTAAGAGTGTTCGAAGACCCCTATACAGCTGATCTTCCCAGATATCACCAATGCTGTGAACCTGTGCAGGGCTCTGGGCCTCAGCGTTTGAGTAGGATGCCCACTGTTGGATCAGGACCCCAAACCTGAAGTTCTAGCCCACGTGAGGCTTGGAGAGCACATTAGAAAAATCACCCATCAAAACATCTTCAGATCCCCAAGACTTCACTCCGCTCCCATGCAGGTCACTCAGTTGATACCCACCAAAGAACAACACCATCGCCGTGCTATTCCACCTCACCAGACACCTGGCACCAAAAACAAACCGCCTCTATCTTGGCACAACCTTTTTGCCATGTTAGGTGGAGGGAACTCCCAGATTGGATCTCCAGCAGACAGCCATCACATCCCCAACATATGTAAAACCAAGAACTTTGCATGAAATAGGATTTTGAAGACTGAGTCTTCTGAATTATATAACATAGAGTTGTTGTATATGCCCCCCTTTTTTCTTTCCTTTTTCTCCTTTTATTTTTCTTTCCCCCTCCAAATTTTACTTTTTAAACATCTGTATTTTTATAAATACAATTGTGTGCTTGTTTTATGTACTCTACTGTTTTCCCATGTACTTTCCTACTCTAAATTACTTCCTGTCTATTCTCTTGCTACTAACCCTCTCCTTTACAGTTTCTATCTCTTGATAAATCTTTTTTGTTTACATCTCTTTCCACTTTTTCTTAGTTCTGTATCTATATTGTCCATTAGCCTTTCGGCATAATTAAGTATGACATGTGTCCTTGTGTAATATGTCTTCAGCCTTTTTTTTCAGGATTGGCTTTGGCAATTCTGTTCTTTTGAGTAGGTCAGGTTTTCCTTTTTTATGCATTGTTTTTTTTAAACTGGTCATTTGAAGAACAGCTACTGGCCTAGCATTTGCAGACTAGATCCACCCAGGGGAAGATGTTCAGTTATCAGCCAAGTACATTTCTGCTGTGGTTCAGTCTTCCCTGGGCCTTTGTATGTGTTTTTCCACCAATTTCCCAGCATACTGTTATTCATTTCTTTTTAAGTGTCTTTATTTCCCTGACAGTCTCACCCATATTCTGGCATTTTTGATGTTCTATTATATTTACTCCCCACATTCCCTGACCCTAGTTTCCCTAAATTGTGCTCAGGTCATCACATCATATTTAAACTTTCATATGCCAGAGCTCTAAAATATGCTACACTTCCTTTCCGAACTAAGTGTTGAGTCCAGTGAGACAGAAAACAACCTCCTAGGTGTCCCTTCTGAGATGTCAGAATGTTGAAAATTAATTGTGTTTTATTTGTTCAATAATGAGGGAATAAATGGCAGTGGATGGCTTGCAGAGAGTGGGCAGAAATTCTCTGCAGTCTCCAGTGGGTTATATGCACCCACATACACCTGTGAATGTCCACCTGTGAGTGTCCACTTTGCAAGAGAGCTCATCACTGCTGTTGCACTGTTGCACTGGTCCATGCTACAAGCAAGTGGGGCAGGATGAGCAAACTTGTAATGAAATTACCTGTTTGTATTTTTTTCCCTAATGATGGGTAAAGAGAGAAGGCCAGGTGTGAAGGGTGTAGTATTTATGAGGTAAAAGGTGAGAATGTAGAGGCATTAGATCTTAGGAAAAGTGAAAGAGGAATCCAAACAAATTGGCTGTTAGCAAGAGAAAAGAGAAAAAGAGGCAACCCCATACAAGGCTCTCTCTTGCTTCTGCAACAAAATGTGGCTAGTAGCACACCTACCAGGGATACCAAGAAGGAGATGAAGGCTTTCAAGGATGGAGTTGAAAGGGTGGGGCTTGTGTTGGTGTTGGGAGCCTGTTGGGGCTGTAGCATTGTCCTGTGCAGTGCTGTGGTGTGCAGCTGCCTCTAGGTCCTGTCCATTGTCCCAAGGTGGAGGATACTACACGGGGAGGGTTATGGCAATGTCTGCTGTGTCCTAAGATGGGGGTGGGCTTGGAGAGCCCCGTGTTGGTATGTGAGGGGCAGCAGTGCAGTCATTCCTCTGGCTATGTGTGACTGCAGGCAGGAAGATCCTGATCAAAGTAAAAAATGGGAGTCTTGTTCATGAACAGGATGAGATACTAGGTATTAAATAAAAGAAAATTTCCATGAAAGGGTATAGGGCTACCTGGTCAGCTTTTCTCTTACTTTGGGCTGCAGAGTATTCAAGACTTATTGCCTAGTTACTCCCTGAAAATTTGGGGGAATTGGTGGGTTTTCTTGCTGAGGCTTTGGAATTAGAGACTCTTTTCCTGGGATTTTAGACCCTCCACATGGATTGTTTTCATCTCTGGCTAATCAAACTTATTAGGGAAGCCTGCATGCAGAGTTTCACTCTATTCCTGCCTGAAAACCTTTATTATATGACTCCTTCCTAGAGACTATGCTGGAAGGAGATGAAACATATCATCATCTTTTCCTAGGCTTTGAGAGGTGACCCAGGAATCACAGCTTTTGCCCTAACTTAATCAGTCTCAGTTCCCCACCCAACCCCTTTGTGAAGCAAGGTCTTTTTTAAGAGTGGGAAAATGAGTTGCACCCCCATGCATGTTTCTGACTTGAGTCTCTCTGGGTACAATTTTCTCTATGACTGCTTCAATCACCTACTTCCAGGTATATCCTAGGCAGGTGCTTGAAAGGACAGCATGGTAATATTTCCTGTGATCTCTTGGACTCTCGCATTAACAGGCTGTGGTTTGGCCTCTTCGGAGAGGATCAACTCAGGTCTTTCGCTTGCAGGCCGAGTAGTGCAGAGTTCTTTTCAAACACCAGCTGACTATACAGCTTTTCTGTTCTCCATTTTTTTCCATGTTATCTTTGTCCTTTGTGTTTCTCTCTGTTTGTGTTATTCCTTCCCTTTGGGGTGAACCAGTGCCCCTGTCCCAGATGCCACTGGCTTGGCTCAAAAATCCTCTTTTCCTTTGTTCAGTAGGTTAAAATTTCTGGGTCCCTAAGAGCCTCTGCCTGTCTATGAATTTCAGTGAATTTCTTCATTCACCCACATTGCTGAGAATCAGTACCCCCAAAGCACTGGAATCCAAGGAAATGAAGCAATTGGAAAAGCAACCTTCCTTTTAATCCAGCACATTCAATGTTCTCAGATCCTGTTTTTAAATACGTTTTACCAACATATGCCTTTTGATTTGGTAGTCTAACCCATTTACACTTAAAGTGACTCCTGATGATTAAAAGACCATCAAATTCCTTTAGTTGCCAAGGGAATTACAAATAACATTCTAAAGTTATCCCAATACATTTCAATCCAATATCTTTAATCACATTCAAGACTCCTTTGCAGCTTTTTCTCACCCCCCCCCCAATTTGTTTTATTGTTACAGACAATTCATCCATTGGCTACTTATTATTATGGATGTATAATTTGCATGTTTTTTCATTTGATTACTTCAAGAAAATAAAAAGTTACAAGCCCCAATTTAAAAAATATTTTCCCATCCATACACATACATTTACATACGTCAGAGAACTTTATAAAGATCTTGCTTTCCTATGGAATGTTTGTTAATTTCAATTGGAAGGACTCCCTTTAAAATTTCTTAAACAGCATCTCTACTGGCAATGTA
>NW_027288239.1:0-92489 GCF_047511675.1 Marmota flaviventris
AGAGGCAAGGAAAATACACTTTCATTGGAAAGCGTTGACAGAGCTTCCACAGAACTTGGATTTTACTGGAATTTCACCAAGAATTTGTTCAACCAATCTTTTGGTACTCGGAAAGGAAGATGAGTATACCAGTTGCACTTAGATGCCCAAATTTCATTCTTCTAGGTTGAAGTATTCATTGTCAGGAACACATTGAATTTTGATATTTCACTTTGTTTTCCCCTCTAGGGATACATGCACTTGGAACTCTAAATCAAACACGGTTTGTGCTAGCTGCTTGAATCTTCACTCACTCAATTGGTTTTAAGTGTTTTCTTTATGCTTTTTTCCCTGTTGGTGTAGCCCTAAGCAGAAGCAAGGAAAATACACTTTCTTTTGAAAGCGTTTGCAGAGCTTCCACAGAACTCGGAGATTACTGGAATTTCAGCAAATATTTTTTCACCCGATCTTGTTGATACTTGGCAGGAAAGATGACTATACCATTTCCACTTAGCAGCCCAAATTTGGTTCTTCTAGGTTGAAGCATTTGTTTTTAGGAACACTTTGAATTTTTAGGTTTCACTTCGTTTTCCCCTATAGGGATACATGCATTTGGAACTCTAAATCAAACACAGTTTCTGCTAGGTGCTTGAAACTTGACTCACTCAATTAGTTCTTGGTGCACTCTTTACGTTTTGTTCCCCGTTGAAGTGGCCCTGAGTAGAGGCAAGGACAATACACTTTCATTTGAAATCATTTGCATAGCTTCCACAGAAATCCGAGTTTACTGGAATCTCAGCAAATATTTTTTCACCCAATCTTGGGAATACTCATGAGGAAACATGAATATACCAGTTGAACTTGGCTGCCCAAATTTCGTTCTTCTATGTTGTAGCGTTCATTGGCAGGAATACATTGAATTCTTCAGTTTCACTTCGTTCTCCCCTATAGGGATACAGGCATTTGGAACTCTACATCAAACAGGATTTCTGCCAGCTGCTTGAAACTTGACTCAGTCAATTAGTTATCAGTGCCCTCTCTATGCTTTGTTCCCTGTTTAAGTACGTATAAGCAGAGCCCATGAAAATACACTTTCCTTTGAAAGCGTTTGCAGACCTTCCACAGAACTCTGATTTTACTGGAATTTCAGCGAATGTTTTTTCTCCCAATCTTGGTAATACTTGCCAAGGATTATCATTATACCCGTTGCACTTGGCTGCTGAAATTTCTTTCTTCAAGCTTGAAGCGTTCGTTGGCTGTAACACTTTGAAGTTTAAGGGTTCACTTCGTCTTACCCTAAAGGAATATGTGAATTTGGATCTCTAAATCAAACACGGTTTTTGCTAGCTTCTTAAAAATTGACTCAATCAATGAGTTCTAAGTGCGCTCTCTATGCTTTGTGCCCTTATGAAGTAGCCATTAGAATAGGCAAGACAAATACACTGTAATTTCAGCGTTTGCAGAGCAACTGCAGAACTCTGAGTTTACTAGAATCTCAACAAATATTTTTTCAAACGATCTTTTTGATGATTGCTGGAAAGATGCATGTACCATTTGCACTTGACCATCCAAGTTTTGTTCTTTCAGGTTGTAGCATTCACTTTCAGGAACACTTTGTATTTTTAGGTGTCACTTCGTTTTCCCCTATAGGGATACATGCAATTTGGAAATCTAAATCAAACATGGTTTGTGCTAGCTGCTTGAAACTTGACTCAGTTATTTAGTTCTCAGTGTGTTCACTTTGCTTTTTGCTCTTTTGAATTTGCACTAAGCAGAGGCAAGGAAAATACACTTTCATTTGAATGCTTTTGCAGAGCTTCCACAAACTGGCATTTTACTGGAATTTCAGCAAATATTTTTTCACGCGATCTTGTAGATTCTCAGCAAGGATTTGAGTATACCAGTGGCACATGCCTGGCCAATTGTTCTTTTTTTCTTTTAGGTTGGAGCGTTCATTGGCAGCAATAGTTTGAATTTTTAGGTTTCACTTTCTTTTCCCTTACAGGGATACATGTTTTTGAAACTCTAAATCAAACACGGTTTGTGCTAGGTGCTTGAAACATGACCCACTCAATTCGTTCTCAGTGTGCTCTCTAGGCTTTGTTCCCTATGGAAGTTGTCCTAAGCAGAGGCAAGGAAAGTACACTTTCATTTGAAAGCATTTACACAGCGTCCACAGAACTCCGAATTTACGGGAATCTCAGCAAATATTTTTTCACCCGTTCTTGTTGGTACTTGGCAGGAAACATGAGCATACCAGTTACACGTGGCTGCCCAAATTTCATTCTTGTATGTTGAAGGGTTCATTTATATATTTTTAGATTTCACTTCATTTTTCTTTATAGGGATACTTGCATTTGGAACCCTAAATGAAGTAGGGTTTGGGCTAGCAACTTTAAAAAAAGACATAGTAAACTAGTTCTCAGTGCACTCTCTATGTTTTCTGCCTTGTTGATGGATCCCTAAGTACAGGCAAGGAAAATGCACTTTCAATTGAAAGCTTCCACAGGACTTCGAGTTTACTGGAATATCAGCTACCATTTTGTCACCCAATCTTCTTGCTACTCTTCAAGAAAGATTTGTACTCCAGTTGCACTTGGCTGCCCAAATCTTGTTTTTCTAGGTTGAAGTGTTCTTTGGCAGGAACACGTTGAACTTTTAGTTGTCACTTCATTTTCCCTATTGGAATACATGCATTTGGAACTCTAAATCAAACACAGTTTGTGCTAGTGGCTTGAATCTTTCCTCTCTCAATTAGTTCTAAGCTGGCTCTCTATGCATTGTTCCCTGTTGAAGTAGCCCTAAGCACAGGCAAGGAAAATACACTTTCATTTGAAAGCATTTGTAGTACTTCCAGAGAACTCCGAGTTGATGGGAATCTCAGCAAATATTTTTTCACCAGATCTTGTTGATACTTGGCAAGCAAGATGACTATACCAGTCGTACTTGGCTGCCCAAATTTTGTTCTTCTAGGTTGAAGTGTTCTGTGGCAGGAACACTTTGAATTTTTAGGTTTCACTTCATTTAGTCCTAGAGGGATACACGCACTTGGAACTCTAAATCATATTCAGTTTGTGCTAGCTTCTTGTAACTTTAAGCAGTCAATTAGTTCTCATTGTGCTCTCTGTGCTTCGTTCCCTGATGAAGTAGACCTAAGCCAAGGCCAGAAAAATACACTTTCATTTGAAAGCATTTGTAGAACTTCCAAAGGACTCTGAGTTTACTGGAATCTCAGAAAATATTTTTTCACCCGTTCTTCTTAATGCTCATCAAGGATTATGTGTATACCAGTTGCACATGGCTGCCCAAATTGCTTTCTTCTAGGTAGAAGTGATAGTTTGCAGGTACACTTTGAATTTTTACGTTTCACTTCATTTTCCCATATAGGGATACAGACATTTGGAACTCTAAATCAAACACGGTTTGTGCTAGTTGCTTGAAACTTGACTCATTCAATTAATTCTTAGTGGGCTCTTTATGTTTTGTTCCCTATTGTAGTGGCCCTTAGAAGAGGCAAGGAAAATACACTTTCATTGGAAAGCGTTGACAGAGCTTCCACAGAACTTGGATTTTACTGGAATTTCACCAAGTATTTGTTCAACCAATCTTTTGGTACTCGGAAAGGAAGATGAGTATGCCAGTTGCACTTAGATGCCCAAATTTCATTCTTCTAGGTTGAAGTATTCATTGTCAGGAACACATTGAATTTTGATATTTCACTTTGTTTTCCCCTCTAGGGATACATGCACTTGGAACTCTAAATCAAACACGGTTTGTGCTAGCTGCTTGAATCTTCACTCACTCAATTGGTTTTAAGGGTTTTCTTTATGCTTTTTTCCCTGTTGGTGTAGCCCTAAGCAGAAGCAAGGAAAATACACTTTCTTTTGAAAGCGTTTGCAGAGCTTCCACACAACTCGGAGATTACTGGAATTTCAGCAAATATTTTTTCACCCGATCTTGTTGATACTTGGCAGGAAAGATGACTATACCATTTCCACTTAGCAGCCCAAATTTGGTTCTTCTAGGTTGAAGCATTTGTTTTGAGGAACACTTTGAATTTTTAGGTTTCACTTCGTTTTCCCCTATAGGGATACATGCATTTGGAACTCTAAATCAAACACAGTTTCTGCTAGGTGCTTGAAACTTGACTCACTCAATTAGTTCTTGGTGCACTCTTTACGTTTTGTTCCCCGTTGAAGTGGCCCTGAGTAGAGGCAAGGACAATACACTTTCATTTGAAATCATTTGCATAGCTTCCACAGAAATCCGAGTTTACTGGAATCTCAGCAAATATTTTTTCACCCAATCTTGGGAATACTCATGAGGAAACATGAATATACCAGTTGAACTTGGCTGCCCAAATTTCGTTCTTCTATGTTGTAGCGTTCATTGGCAGGAATACATTGAATTCTTCAGTTTCACTTCGTTCTCCCCTATAGGGATACAGGCATTTGGAACTCTACATCAAACAGGATTTCTGCTAGCTGCTTGAAACTTGACTCAGTCAATTAGTTATCAGTGCCCTCTCTATGCTTTGTTCCCTGTTTAAGTACCTATAAGCAGAGCCCATGAAAATACACTTTCCTTTGAAAGCGTTTGCAGACCTTCCACAGAACTCTGATTTTACTGGAATTTCAACGAATGTTTTTTCTCCCAATCTTGGTAATACTTGGCAAGGATTATCACTATACCCGTTGCACTAGTCTGCTGAAATTTCTTTCTTCAAGCTTGAAGCGTTCGTTGGCTGTAACACTTTGAAGTTTAAGGGTTCACTTCGTTTTACCCTATAGGAATATGTGAATTTGGATCTCTAAATCAAACACGGTTTTTGCTAGCTGCTTAAAAATTGACTCAATCAATGAGTTCTAAGTGCGCTCTCTATGCTTTGTGCCCTTATGAAGTAGCCATTAGAATAGGCAAGACAAATACACTGTAATTTCAGCGTTTGCAGAGCAACTGCAGAACTCTGAGTTTACTGGAATCTCAACAAATATTTTTTCAAACGATCTTTTTGATGATTGCTGGAAAGATGCGTATACCATTTGCACTTGACCAACCAAGTTTTGTTCTTTCAGGTTGTAGCATTCACTTTCAGGAACACTTTGTATTTTTAGGTGTCACTTCGTTTTCCCCTATAGGGATACATGCAATTTGGAAATCTAAATCAAACATGGTTTGTGCTAGCTGCTTGAAACTTGACTCAGTTATTTAGTTCTCAGTGTGTTCACTTTCCTTTTTGCTCTTTTGAATTTGCACTAAGCAGAGGCAAGGAAAATACACTTTCATTTGAATGCTTTTGCAGAGCTTCCACAAACGGGCATTTTACTGGAATTTCAGCAAATATTTTTTCACGCAATCTTGTAGATTCTCAGCAAGGATTTGAGTATACCAGTGGCACATGCCTGGCCAATTGTTTTTTTTTCTTTTAGGTTGGAGCGTTCATTGGCAGCAATAGTTTGAATTTTTAGGTTTCACTTTCTTTTCCCTTACAGGGATACATGTTTTTGAAACTCTAAATCAAACACGGTTTGTGCTAGGTGCTTGAAACATGACCCACTCAATTCGTTCTCAGTGTGCTCTCTAGGCTTTGTTCCCTATGGAAGTTGTCCTAAGCAGAGGCAAGGAAAGTACACTTTCATTTTAAAGCATTTACACAGCGTCCACAGAACTCCGAATTTACGGGAATCTCAGCAAATATTTTTTCACCCGTTCTTGTTGATACTTGGCAGGAAACATGAGCATACCAGTTACACGTGGCTGCCCAAATTTCATTCTTGTATGTTGAAGGGTTCATTTATATATTTTTAGATTTCACTTCATTTTTCCTTATAGGGATACATGCATTTGGAACCCTAAATGAAGTAGGGTTTGGGCTAGCTACTTTAAAAAAGACATAGTAAACTAGTTCTCAGTGCACTCTCTCTGTTTTCTGCCTTGTTGATGGATCCCTAAGTACAGGCAAGGAAAATGCTCTTTCAATTGAAAGCTTCCAAAGGACTTCGAGTTTACTGGAATATCAGCTACCATTTTGTCACCCAATCTTCTTGCTACTCTTCAAGAAAGATTTGTACTCCAGTTGCACTTGGCTGCCCAAATCTTGTTTTTCTAGGTTGAAGTGTTCTTTGGCAGGAACACGTTGAAATTTTAGTTGTCACTTCATGTTCCCCTATTGGAATACATGCATTTGGAACTCTAAATCAAACACAGTTTGTGCTAGTGGCTTGAATCTTTCCTCTCTCAATTAGTTCTAAGCTGGCTCTCTATGCATTGTTCCCTGTTGAAGTAGCCCTAAGCACAGGCAAGGAAAATACACTTTCATTTGAAAGCATTTGTAGTACTTCCAGAGAACTCCGAGTTGATGGGAATCTCAGCAAATATTTTTTCACCAGATCTTCTTGATACTTGGCAAGCAAGATGACTATACCAGTCGTACTTGGCTGCCCAAATTTTGTTCTTCTAGGTTGAAGAGTTCTGTGGCAGGAACACTTTGAGTTTTTAGGTTTCACTTCATTTAGTCCTAGAGGGTTACACGCACTTGGAACTCTAAATCATATTCAGTTTGTGCTAGCTTCTTGTAACTTTACTCAGTCAATTAGTTCTCATTGTGCTCTCTGTGCTTAGTTCCCTGATGAAGTAGACCTAAGCCAAGGCCAGAAAAATACACTTTCATTTGAAAGCATTTGTAGAACTTCCAAAGGACTCTGAGTTTACTGGAATCTCAGAAAATATTTTTTCACCCGTTCTTCTTAATGCTCATCAAGGATTATGTGTATACCAGTTGCACATGGCTGCCCAAATTGCTTTCTTCTAGGTAGAAGTGTTAGTTTGCAGGTACACTTTGAATTTTTAGGTTTCACTTCATTTTCCCATATAGGGATACAGACATTTGGAACTCTAAATCAAACACGGTTTGTGCTAGTTGCTTGAAACTTGACTCATTCAATTAATTCTTAGTGGGCTCTTTATGTTTTGTTCCCTATTGTAGTGGCCCTTAGAAGAGGCAAGGAAAATACACTTTCATTGGAAAGCGTTGACAGAGCTTCCACAGAACTTGGATTTTACTGGAATTTCACCAAGTATTTGTTCAACCAATCTTTTGGTACTCGGAAAGGAAGATGAGTATGCCAGTTGCACTTAGATGCCCAAATTTCATTCTTCTAGGTTGAAGTATTCATTGTCAGGAACACATTGAATTTTGATATTTCACTTTGTTTTCCCCTCTAGGGATACATGCACTTGGAACTCTAAATCAAACACGGTTTGTGCTAGCTGCTTGAATCTTCACTCACTCAATTGGTTTTAAGGGTTTTCTTTATGCTTTTTTCCCTGTTGGTGTAGCCCTAAGCAGAAGCAAGGAAAATACACTTTCTTTTGAAAGCGTTTGCAGAGCTTCCACACAACTCGGAGATTACTGGAATTTCAGCAAATATTTTTTCACCCGATCTTGTTGATACTTGGCAGGAAAGATGACTATACCATTTCCACTTAGCAGCCCAAATTTGGTTCTTCTAGGTTGAAGCATTTGTTTTGAGGAACACTTTGAATTTTTAGGTTTCACTTCGTTTTCCCCTATAGGGATACATGCATTTGGAACTCTAAATCAAACACAGTTTCTGCTAGGTGCTTGAAACTTGACTCACTCAATTAGTTCTTGGTGCACTCTTTACGTTTTGTTCCCCATTGAAGGGGCCCTGAGTAGAGGCAAGGACAATACACTTTCATTTGAAATCATTTGCATAGCTTCCACAGAAATCCGAGTTTACTGGAATCTCAGCAAATATTTTTTCACCCAATCTTGGGAATACTCATGAGGAAACATGAATATACCAGTTGAACTTGGCTGCCCAAATTTCGTTCTTCTATGTTGTAGCGTTCATTGGCAGGAATACATTGAATTCTTCAGTTTCACTTCGTTCTCCCCTATAGGGATACAGGCATTTGGAACTCTACATCAAACAGGATTTCTGCTAGCTGCTTGAAACATGACTGAGTCAATTAGTTATCAGTGCCCTCTCTATGCTTTGTTCCTTGTTTAAGTACCTATAAGCAGAGCCCATGAAAATACACTTTCCTTTGAAAGCATTTGCAGACCTTCCACAGAACTCTGATTTTACTGGAATTTCAGCGAATGTTTTTTCTCCCAATCCTGGTTATACTTGGCAAGGATTATCACTATACCCGTTGCACTTGGCTGCTGAAATTTCTTTCTTCAAGCTTGAAGCGTTCGTTGGCTGTAACACTTTGAAGTTTAAGGGTTCACTTCGTTTTACCCTATAGGAATATGTGAATTTGGATCTCTAAATCAAACACGGTTTTTGCTAGCTGCTTAAAAATTGACTCAATCAATGAGTTCTAAGTGCGCTCTCTATGTTTTGTGCCCTTATGAAGTAGCCATTAGAATAGGCAAGAAAAATACACTGTAATTTCAGCGTTTGCAGAGCAACTGCAGAACTCTGAGTTTACTGGAATCTCAACAAATATTTTTTCAAACGATCTTTTTGATGATTGCTGGAAAGATGCGTATACCATTTGCACTTGACCAACCAAGTTTTGTTCTTTCAGGTTGTAGCATTCACTTTCAGGAACACTTTGTATTTTTAGGTGTCACTTCGTTTTCCCCTATAGGGATACATGCAATTTGGAAATCTAAATCAAACATGGTTTGTGCTAGCTGCTTGAAACTTGACTCAGTTATTTAGTTCTCAGTGTGTTCACTTTCCTTTTTGCTCTTTTGAATTTGCACTAAGCAGAGGCAAGGAAAATACACTTTCATTTGAATGCTTTTGCAGAGCTTCCACAAACGGGCATTTTACTGGAATTTCAGCAAATATTTTTTCACGCAATCTTGTAGATTCTCAGCAAGGATTTGAGTATACCAGTGGCACATGCCTGGCCAATTGTTTTTTTTTTCTTTTAGGTTGGAGCGTTCATTGGAAGCAATAGTTTGAATTTTTAGGTTTCACTTTCTTTTCCCTTACAGGGATACATGTTTTTGAAACTCTAAATCAAACACGGTTTGTGCTAGGTGCTTGAAACATGACCCACTCAATTCGTTCTCAGTGTGCTCTCTAGGCTTTGTTCCCTATGGAAGTTGTCCTAAGCAGAGGCAAGGAAAGTACACTTTCATTTTAAAGCATTTACACAGCGTCCACAGAACTCCGAATTTACGGGAATCTCAGCAAATATTTTTTCACCCGTTCTTGTTGATACTTGGCAGGAAACATGAGCATACCAGTTACACGTGGCTGCCCAAATTTCATTCTTGTATGTTGAAGGGTTCATTTATATATTTTTAGATTTCACTTCATTTTTCCTTATAGGGATACATGCATTTGGAACCCTAAATGAAGTAGGGTTTGGGCTAGCTACTTTAAAAAAGACATAGTAAACTAGTTCTCAGTGCACTCTCTCTGTTTTCTGCCTTGTTGATGGATCCCTAAGTACAGGCAAGGAAAATGCTCTTTCAATTGAAAGCTTCCAAAGGACTTCGAGTTTACTGGAATATCAGCTACCATTTTGTCACCCAATCTTCTTGCTACTCTTCAAGAAAGATTTGTACTCCAGTTGCACTTGGCTGCCCAAATCTTGTTTTTCTAGGTTGAAGTGTTCTTTGGCAGGAACACGTTGAAATTTTAGTTGTCACTTCATGTTCCCCTATTGGAATACAAGCATTTGGAACTCTAAATCAAACACAGTTTGTGCTAGTGGCTTGAATCTTTCCTCTCTCAATTAGTTCTAAGCTGGCTCTCTATGCATTGTTCCCTGTTGAAGTAGCCCTAAGCACAGGCAAGGAAAATACACTTTCATTTGAAAGCATTTGTAGTACTTCCAGAGAACTCCGAGTTGATGGGAATCTCAGCAAATATTTTTTCACCAGATCTTCTTGATACTTGGCAAGCAAGATGACTATACCAGTCGTACTTGGCTGCCCAAATTTTGTTCTTCTAGGTTGAAGAGTTCTGTGGCAGGAACACTTTGAGTTTTTAGGTTTCACTTCATTTAGTCCTAGAGGGTTACACGCACTTGGAACTCTAAATCATATTCAGTTTGTGCTAGCTTCTTGTAACTTTACTCAGTCAATTAGTTCTCATTGTGCTCTCTGTGCTTAGTTCCCTGATGAAGTAGACCTAAGCCAAGGCCAGAAAAATACACTTTCATTTGAAAGCATTTGTAGAACTTCCAAAGGACTCTGAGTTTACTGGAATCTCAGAAAATATTTTTTCACCCGTTCTTCTTAATGCTCATCAAGGATTATGTGTATACCAGTTTCACATGGCTGCCCAAATTGCTTTCTTCTAGGTAGAAGTGTTAGTTTGCAGGTACACTTTGAATTTTTAGGTTTCACTTCATTTTCCCATATAGGGATACAGACATTTGGAACTCTAAATCAAACACGGTTTGTGCTAGTTGCTTGAAACTTGACTCATTCAATTAATTCTTAGTGGGCTCTTTATGTTTTGTTCCCTATTGTAGTGGCCCTTAGAAGAGGCAAGGAAAATACACTTTCATTGGAAAGCGTTGACAGAGCTTCCACAGAACTTGGATTTTACTGGAATTTCACCAAGTATTTGTTCAACCAATCTTTTGGTACTCGGAAAGGAAGATGAGTATGCCAGTTGCACTTAGATGCCCAAATTTCATTCTTCTAGGTTGAAGTATTCATTGTCAGGAACACATTGAATTTTGATATTTCACTTTGTTTTCCCCTCTAGGGATACATGCACTTGGAACTCTAAATCAAACACGGTTTGTGCTAGCTGCTTGAATCTTCACTCACTCAATTGGTTTTAAGGGTTTTCTTTATGCTTTTTTCCCTGTTGGTGTAGCCCTAAGCAGAAGCAAGGAAAATACACTTTCTTTTGAAAGCGTTTGCAGAGCTTCCACACAACTCGGAGATTACTGGAATTTCAGCAAATATTTTTTCACCCGATCTTGTTGATACTTGGCAGGAAAGATGACTATACCATTTCCACTTAGCAGCCCAAATTTGGTTCTTCTAGGTTGAAGCATTTGTTTTGAGGAACACTTTGAATTTTTAGGTTTCACTTCGTTTTCCCCTATAGGGATACATGCATTTGGAACTCTAAATCAAACACAGTTTCTGCTAGGTGCTTGAAACTTGACTCACTCAATTAGTTCTTGGTGCACTCTTTACGTTTTGTTCCCCATTGAAGGGGCCCTGAGTAGAGGCAAGGACAATACACTTTCATTTGAAATCATTTGCATAGCTTCCACAGAAATCCGAGTTTACTGGAATCTCAGCAAATATTTTTTCACCCAATCTTGGGAATACTCATGAGGAAACATGAATATACCAGTTGAACTTGGCTGCCCAAATTTCGTTCTTCTATGTTGTAGCGTTCATTGGCAGGAATACATTGAATTCTTCAGTTTCACTTCGTTCTCCCCTATAGGGATACAGGCATTTGGAACTCTACATCAAACAGGATTTCTGCTAGCTGCTTGAAACATGACTGAGTCAATTAGTTATCAGTGCCCTCTCTATGCTTTGTTCCCTGTTTAAGTACCTATAAGCAGAGCCCATGAAAATACACTTTCCTTTGAAAGCATTTGCAGACCTTCCACAGAACTCTGATTTTACTGGAATTTCAGCGAAAGTTTTTTCTCCCAATCCTGGTTATACTTGGCAAGGATTATCACTATACCCGTTGCACTTGGCTGCTGAAATTTCTTTCTTCAAGCTTGAAGCGTTCGTTGGCTGTAACACTTTGAAGTTTAAGGGTTCACTTCGTTTTACCCTATAGGAATATGTGAATTTGGATCTCTAAATCAAACACGGTTTTTGCTAGCTGCTTAAAAATTGACTCAATCAATGAGTTCTAAGTGCGCTCTCTATGTTTTGTGCCCTTATGAAGTAGCCATTAGAATAGGCAAGACAAATACACTGTAATTTCAGCGTTTGCAGAGCAACTGCAGAACTCTGAGTTTACTGGAATCTCAACAAATATTTTTTCAAACGATCTTTTTGATGATTGCTGGAAAGATGCGTATACCATTTGCACTTGACCAACCAAGTTTTGTTCTTTCAGGTTGTAGCATTCACTTTCAGGAACACTTTGTATTTTTAGGTGTCACTTCGTTTTCCCCTATAGGGATACATGCAATTTGGAAATCTAAATCAAACATGGTTTGTGCTAGCTGCTTGAAACTTGACTCAGTTATTTAGTTCTCAGTGTGTTCACTTTCCTTTTTGCTCTTTTGAATTTGCACTAAGCAGAGGCAAGGAAAATACACTTTCATTTGAATGCTTTTGCAGAGCTTCCACAAACGGGCATTTTACTGGAATTTCAGCAAATATTTTTTCACGCAATCTTGTAGATTCTCAGCAAGGATTTGAGTATACCAGTGGCACATGCCTGGCCAATTGTTTTTTTTTTTCTTTTAGGTTGGAGCGTTCATTGGCAGCAATAGTTTGAAATTTTAGGTTTCACTTTCTTTTCCCTTACAGGGATACATGTTTTTGAAACTCTAAATCAAACACGGTTTGTGCTAGGTGCTTGAAACATGACCCACTCAATTCGTTCTCAGTGTGCTCTCTAGGCTTTGTTCCCTATGGAAGTTGTCCTAAGCAGAGGCAAGGAAAGTACACTTTCATTTTAAAGCATTTACACAGCGTCCACAGAACTCCGAATTTACGGGAATCTCAGCAAATATTTTTTCACCCGTTCTTGTTGATACTTGGCAGGAAACATGAGCATACCAGTTACACGTGGCTGCCCAAATTTCATTCTTGTATGTTGAAGGGTTCATTTATATATTTTTAGATTTCACTTCATTTTTCCTTATAGGGATACATGCATTTGGAACCCTAAATGAAGTAGGGTTTGGGCTAGCTACTTTAAAAAAGACATAGTAAACTAGTTCTCAGTGCACTCTCTCTGTTTTCTGCCTTGTTGATGGATCCCTAAGTACAGGCAAGGAAAATGCTCTTTCAATTGAAAGCTTCCAAAGGACTTCGAGTTTACTGGAATATCAGCTACCATTTTGTCACCCAATCTTCTTGCTACTCTTCAAGAAAGATTTGTACTCCAGTTGCACTTGGCTGCCCAAATCTTGTTTTTCTAGGTTGAAGTGTTCTTTGGCAGGAACACGTTGAAATTTTAGTTGTCACTTCATGTTCCCCTATTGGAATACATGCATTTGGAACTCTAAATCAAACACAGTTTGTGCTAGTGGCTTGAATCTTTCCTCTCTCAATTAGTTCTAAGCTGGCTCTCTATGCATTGTTCCCTGTTGAAGTAGCCCTAAGCACAGGCAAGGAAAATACACTTTCATTTGAAAGCATTTGTAGTACTTCCAGAGAACTCCGAGTTGATGGGAATCTCAGCAAATATTTTTTCACCAGATCTTCTTGATACTTGGCAAGCAAGATGACTATACCAGTCGTACTTGGCTGCCCAAATTTTTGTTCTTCTAGGTTGAAGAGTTCTGTGGCAGGAACACTTTGAGTTTTTAGGTTTCACTTCATTTAGTCCTAGAGGGTTACACGCACTTGGAACTCTAAATCATATTCAGTTTGTGCTAGCTTCTTGTAACTTTACTCAGTCAATTAGTTCTCATTGTGCTCTCTGTGCTTAGTTCCCTGATGAAGTAGACCTAAGCCAAGGCCAGAAAAATACACTTTCATTTGAAAGCATTTGTAGAACTTCCAAAGGACTCTGAGTTTACTGGAATCTCAGAAAATATTTTTTCACCCGTTCTTCTTAATGCTCATCAAGGATTATGTGTATACCAGTTTCACATGGCTGCCCAAATTGCTTTCTTCTAGGTAGAAGTGTTAGTTTGCAGGTACACTTTGAATTTTTAGGTTTCACTTCATTTTCCCATATAGGGATACAGACATTTGGAACTCTAAATCAAACACAGTTTGTGCTAGTTGCTTGAAACTTGACTCATTCAATTAATTCTTAGTGGGCTCTTTATGTTTTGTTCCCTATTGTAGTGGCCCTTAGAAGAGGCAAGGAAAATACACTTTCATTGGAAAGCGTTGACAGAGCTTCCACAGAACTTGGATTTTACTGGAATTTCACCAAGTATTTGTTCAACCAATCTTTTGGTACTCGGAAAGGAAGATGAGTATGCCAGTTGCACTTAGATGCCCAAATTTCATTCTTCTAGGTTGAAGTATTCATTGTCAGGAACACATTGAATTTTGATATTTCACTTTGTTTTCCCCTCTAGGGATACATGCACTTGGAACTCTAAATCAAACACGGTTTGTGCTAGCTGCTTGAATCTTCACTCACTCAATTGGTTTTAAGGGTTTTCTTTATGCTTTTTTCCCTGTTGGTGTAGCCCTAAGCAGAAGCAAGGAAAATACACTTTCTTTTGAAAGCGTTTGCAGAGCTTCCACACAACTCGGAGATTACTGGAATTTCAGCAAATATTTTTTCACCCGATCTTGTTGATACTTGGCAGGAAAGATGACTATACCATTTCCACTTAGCAGCCCAAATTTGGTTCTTCTAGGTTGAAGCATTTGTTTTGAGGAACACTTTGAATTTTTAGGTTTCACTTCGTTTTCCCCTATAGGGATACATGCATTTGGAACTCTAAATCAAACACAGTTTCTGCTAGGTGCTTGAAACTTGACTCACTCAATTAGTTCTTGGTGCACTCTTTACGTTTTGTTCCCCATTGAAGGGGCCCTGAGTAGAGGCAAGGACAATACACTTTCATTTGAAATCATTTGCATAGCTTCCACAGAAATCCGAGTTTACTGGAATCTCAGCAAATATTTTTTCACCCAATCTTGGGAATACTCATGAGGAAACATGAATATACCAGTTGAACTTGGCTGCCCAAATTTCGTTCTTCTATGTTGTAGCGTTCATTGGCAGGAATACATTGAATTCTTCAGTTTCACTTCGTTCTCCCCTATAGGGATACAGGCATTTGGAACTCTACATCAAACAGGATTTCTGCTAGCTGCTTGAAACATGACTGAGTCAATTAGTTATCAGTGCCCTCTCTATGCTTTGTTCCTGTTTAAGTACCTATAAGCAGAGCCCATGAAAATACACTTTCCTTTGAAAGCATTTGCAGACCTTCCACAGAACTCTGATTTTACTGGAATTTCAGCGAATGTTTTTTCTCCCAATCCTGGTTATACTTGGCAAGGATTATCACTATACCCGTTGCACTTGGCTGCTGAAATTTCTTTCTTCAAGCTTGAAGCGTTCGTTGGCTGTAACACTTTGAAGTTTAAGGGTTCACTTCGTTTTACCCTATAGGAATATGTGAATTTGGATCTCTAAATCAAACACGGTTTTTGCTAGCTGCTTAAAAATTGACTCAATCAATGAGTTCTAAGTGCGCTCTCTATGTTTTGTGCCCTTATGAAGTAGCCATTAGAATAGGCAAGAAAAATACACTGTAATTTCAGCGTTTGCAGAGCAACTGCAGAACTCTGAATTTACTGGAATCTCAACAAATACTTTTTCAAAGGATCTTTTTGATGATTGCTGGAAAGATGCGTATTCCATTTGCAATTGACCACCCAAGTTTTGTTCTTTCAGGTTGTAGCATTCACTTTCAGGAACACTTTGTATTTTTAGGTGTCACTTCGTTTTCCCCTATAGGGATACATGCAATTTGGAAATCTAAATCAAAACATGGTTTGTGCTAGCTGCCTGAAACTTGACTCAGTTATTTAGTTCTCAGCGTGTTCACTTTACCTTTTGCTCTTTTGAATTTGCACTAAGCAGAGGCAAGGAAAATACACTTTCATTTGAATGCTTTTGCAGAGCTTCCACAAACTGGGATTTTACTGGAATTTCAGCAAATATTTTTTCACGCGATCTTGTAGATTCTCAGCAAGGATTTGAGTATACCAGTGGCACATGCCTGGCCAATTATTTTTTTTTTTTCTTTTAGGTTGGAGCGTTCATTGGCAGCAATAGTTTGAATTTTTAGGTTTCACTTTCTTTTCCCTTACAGGATACATGTTTTTGAAACTCTAAATCAAACACGGTTTGTGCTAGGTGCTTGAAACATGACCCACTCAATTCGTTCTCAGTGTGCTCTCTAGGCTTTGTTCCCTATGGAAGTTGTCCTAAGCAGAGGCAAGGAAAGTACACTTTCATTTGAAAGCATTTACACAGCGTCCACAGAACTCCGAATTTACGGGAATCTCAGCAAATATTTTTTCACCCGTTCTTGTTGATACTTCGCAGGAAACATGAGCATACCAGTTACACTTGGCTGTCCAAATTTCATTCTTTATGTTGAAGGGTTCATTTATATATTTTTAGATTTCACTTCATTTTTCCTTATAGGGATACATGCATTTGGAACCCTAAATGAAGAAGGGTTTGGGCTAGCTCCTTTAAAAAAGACATAGTAAACTAGTTCTCAGTGCACTCTCTATGTTTTCTGCCTTGTTGATGGATCCCTAAGTACAGGCAAGGAAAATGCACTTTCAATTGAAAGCTTCCACAGGACTTCGAGTTTACTGGAATATCAGCTACCATTTTGTCACCCAATCTTCTTGCTACTCTTCAAGAAAGATTTGTACTCCAGTTGCACTTGGCTGCCCAAATCTTGTTTTTCTAGGTTGAAGTGTTCTTTGGCAGGAACACGTTGAAATTTTAGTTGTCACTTCATGTTCCCCTATTGGAATACATGCATTTGGAACTCTAAATCAAACACAGTTTGTGCTAGTGGCTTGAATCTTTCCTCTCTCAATTAGTTCTAAGCTGGCTCTCTATGCATTGTTCCCTGTTGAAGTAGCCCTAAGCACAGGCAAGGAAAATACACTTTCATTTGAAAGCATTTGTAGTACTTCCAGAGAACTCCGAGTTGATGGGAATCTCAGCAAATATTTTTTCACCAGATCTTGTTGATACTTGGCAAGCAAGATGACTATACCAGTCGTACTTGGCTGCCCAAATTTTGTTCTTCTAGGTTGAAGTGTTCTGTGGCAGGAACACTTTGAATTTTTAGGTTTCACTTCATTTAGTCCTAGAGGGATACACGCACTTGGAACTCTAAATCATATTCAGTTTGTGCTAGCTTCTTGTAACTTTACTCAGTCAATTAGTTCTCATTGTGCTCTCTGTGCTTAGTTCCCTGATGAAGTAGACCTAAGCCAAGGCCAGAAAAATACACTTTCATTTGAAAGCATTTGTAGAACTTCCAAAGGACTCTGAGTTTACTGGAATCTCAGAAAATATTTTTTCACCCGTTCTTCTTAATGCTCATCAAGGATTATGTGTATACCAGTTGCACATGGCTGCCCAAATTGCTTTCTTCTAGGTAGAAGTGTTAGTTTGCAGGTACACTTTGAATTTTTAGGTTTCACTTCATTTTCCCATATACGGATGCAAACATTTGGAACTCTAAATCAAACACGGTTTGTGCTAGTTGCTTGAAACTTGACTCGTTCAATTAATTCTTAGTGGGCTCTTTATGTTTTGTTCCCTATTGTAGTGGCCCTAAGAAGAGGCAAGGAAAATACACTTTCATTGGAAAGCGTTGACAGAGCTTCCACAGAACTTGGATTTTACTGGAATTTCACCAAGTATTTGTTCAACCAATCTTTTGGTACTCGGAAAGGAAGATGAGTATACCAGTTGCACTTAGATGCCCAAATTTCATTCTTCTAGGTTGAAGTATTCATTGTCAGGAACACATTGAATTTTGATATTTCACTTTGTTTTCCCCTCTAGGGATACATGCACTTGGAACTCTAAATCAAACACGGTTTGTGCTAGCTGCTTGAATCTTCACTCACTCAATTGGTTTTAAGTGTTTTCTTTATGCTTTTTTCACTCTTGGTGGAGCCCTAAGCAGAAGCAAGGAAAATACACTTTCTTTTGAAAGCGTTTGCAGAGCTTCCACACAACTCGGAGATTACTGGAATTTCAGCAAATATTTTTTCACCCGATCTTGTTGATACTTGGCAGGAAAGATGACTATACCATTTCCACTTAGCAGCCCAAATTTGGTTCTTCTAGGTTGAAGCATTTGTTTTGAGGAACACTTTGAATTTTTAGGTTTCACTTCGTTTTCCCCTATAGGGATACATGCATTTGGAACTCTAAATCAAACACAGTTTCTGCTAGGTGCTTGAAACTTGACTCACTCAATTAGTTCTTGGTGCACTCTTTATGTTTTGTTCCCCATTGAAGGGGCCCTGAGTAGAGGCAAGGACAATACACTTTCATTTGAAATCATTTGCATAGCTTCCACAGAAATCCGAGTTTACTGGAATCTCAGCAAATATTTTTTCACCCAATCTTGGGAATACTCATGAGGAAACATGAATATACCAGTTGAACTTGGCTGCCCAAATTTCGTTCTTCTATGTTGTAGCGTTCATTGGCAGGAATACATTGAATTCTTCAGTTTCACTTCGTTCTCCCCTATAGGGATACAGGCATTTGGAACTCTACATCAAACAGGATTTCTGCTAGCTGCTTGAAACATGACTGAGTCAATTAGTTATCAGTGCCCTCTCTATGCTTTGTTCCCTGTTTAAGTACCTATAAGCAGAGCCCATGAAAATACACTTTCCTTTGAAAGCATTTGCAGACCTTCCACAGAACTCTGATTTTACTGGAATTTCAGCGAATGTTTTTTCTCCCAATCTTGGTTATACTTGGCAAGGATTATCACTATACCCATTGCACTTGGCTGCTGAAATTTCTTTCTTCAAGCTTGAAGCGTTCGTTGGCTGTAACACTTTGAATTTTAAGGGTTCACTTCGTTTTACCCTATAGGAATATGTGAATTTGGATCTCTAAATCAAACACGGTTTTTGCTAGCTGCTTAAAAATTGACTCAATCAATGAGCTCTAAGTGCGCTCTCTATGTTTTGTGCCCTTATGAAGTAGCCATTAGAATAGGCAAGAAAAATACACTGTAATTTCAGCGTTTGCAGAGCAACTGCAGAACTCTGAATTTACTGGAATCTCAACAAATACTTTTTCAAAGGATCTTTTTGATGATTGCTGGAAAGATGCATATTCCATTTGCAATTGACCATCCAAGTTTTGTTCTTTCAGGTTGTAGCATTCACTTTCAGGAACACTTTGTATTTTTAGGTGTCACTTCGTTTTCCCCTATAGGGATACATGCAATTTGGAAATCTAAATCAAACATGCTTTGTGCTAGCTGCTTGAAACTTGACCCAGTTATTGAGTTCTCAGTGTGTTCACTTTGCTTTTGGCTCTTTTGAATTTGCACTAAGCAGAGGCAAGGAAAATACACTTTCATTTGAATGCTTTTGCAGAGCTTCCACAAACTGGCATTTTACTGGAATTTCAGCAAATAATTTTTCACGCGATCTTGTAGATTCTCAGCAAGGATTTGGGTATACCAGTGGCACATGCCTGGCCAATTGTTTTTTTTTTGTTTTCTTTTAGGTTGGAGCGCTCATTGGCAGCAATAGTTTGGAATTTTTAGGTTTCACTTTCTTTTCCCTTACAGGGATACATGTTTTTGAAACTCTAAATCAAACACGGTTTGTGCTAGGTGCTTGAAACATGACCCACTCAATTCGTTCTCAGTGTGCTCTCTAGGCTTTGTTCCCTATGGAAGTTGTCCTAAGCAGAGGCAAGGAAAGTACACTTTCATTTTAAAGCATTTACACAGCGTCCACAGAACTCCGAATTTACGGGAATCTCAGCAAATATTGTTTCACCCGTTCTTGTTGATACTTGGCAGGAAACATGAGCATACCAGTTACACGTGGCTGCCCAAATTTCATTCTTGTATGTTGAAGGGTTCATTTATATATTTTTAGATTTCACTTCATTTTTCCTTATAGGGATACATGCATTTGGAACCCTAAATGAAGTAGGGTTTGGGCTACCTATTTTAAAATAGACATAGTAAACTAGTTCTCAGTGCACTCTCTATGTTTTCTGCCTTGTTGATGGATCCCTAAGTACAGGCAAGGAAAATGCACTTTCAATTGAAAGCTTCCACAGGACTTCGAGTTTACTGGAATATCAGCTACCATTTTGTCACCCAATCTTCTTGCTACTCTTCAAGAAAGATTTGTGCTCCAGTTGCACTTGGCTGCCCAAATCTTGTTTTTCTAGGTTGAAGTGTTCTTTGGCGGGAACACGTTGAAATTTTAGTTGTCACTTCATGTTCCCCTATTGGAATACATGCATTTGGAACTCTAAATCAAACACAGTTTGTGCTAGTGGCTTGAATCTTTCCTCTCTCAATTAGTTCTAAGCTGGCTCTCTATGCATTGTTCCCTGTTGAAGTAGCCCTAAGCACAGGCAAGGAAAATACACTTTCATTTGAAAGCATTTGTAGTACTTCCAGAGAACTCCGAGTTGATGGGAATCTCAGCAAATATTTTTTCACCAGATCTTCTTGATACTTGGCAAGCAAGATGACTATACCAGTCGTACTTGGCTGCCCAAATTTTGTTCTTCTAGGTTGAAGTGTTCTGTGGCAGGAACACTTTGAATTTTTAGGTTTCACTTCATTTAGTCCTAGAGGGATACACGCACTTGGAACTCTAAATCATATTCAGTTTGTGCTAGCTTCTTGTAACTTTACTCAGTCAATTAGTTCTCATTGTGCTCTCTGTGCTTAGTTCCCTGATGAAGTAGAACTAAGCCAAGGCCAGAAAAATACACTTTCATTTGAAAGCATTTGTAGAACTTCCAAAGGACTCTGAGTTTACTGGAATCTCAGAAAATATTTTTTCACCCGTTCTTCTTAATGCTCATCAAGGATTATGTGTATACCAGTTGCACATGGCTGCCCAAATTGCTTTCTTCTAGGTAGAAGTGTTAGTTTGCAGGTACACTTTGAATTTTTAGGTTTCACTTCATTTTCCCATATAGGGATACAGACATTTGGAACTCTAAATCAAACACGGTTTGTGCTAGTTGCTTGAAACTTGACTCGTTCAATTAATTCTTAGTGGGCTCTTTATGTTTTGTTCCCTATTGTAGTGGCCCTAAGAAGAGGCAAGGAAAATACACTTTCATTGGAAAGCGTTGACAGAGCTTCCACAGAACTTGGATTTTACTGGAATTTCACCAAGTATTTGTTCAACCAATCTTTTGGTACTCGGAAAGGAAGATGAGTATACCAGTTGCACTTAGATGCCCAAATTTCATTCTTCTAGGTTGAAGTATTCATTGTCAGGAACACATTGAATTTTGATATTTCACTTTGTTTTCCCCTCTAGGGATACATGCACTTGGAACTCTAAATCAAACACGGTTTGTGCTAGCTGCTTGAATCTTCACTCACTCAATTGGTTTTAAGTGTTTTCTTTATGCTTTTTTTCCTGTTGGTGGAGCCCTAAGCAGAAGCAAGGAAAATACACTTTCTTTTGAAAGCGTTTGCAGAGCTTCCACAGAACTCGGAGATTACTGGAATTTCAGCAAATATTTTTTCACCCGATCTTGTTGATACTTGGCAGGAAAGATGACTATACCATTTCCACTTAGCAGCCCAAATTTGGTTCTTCTAGGTTGAAGCATTTGTTTTGAGGAACACTTTGAATTTTTAGGTTTCACTTCGTTTTCCCCTATAGGGATACATGCATTTGGAACTCTAAATCAAACACAGTTTCTGCTAGGTGCTTGAAACTTGACTCACTCAATTAGTTCTTGGTGCACTCTTTACGTTTTGTTCCCCATTGAAGTGGCCCTGAGTAGAGGCAAGGACAATACACTTTCATTTGAAATCATTTGCATAGCTTCCACAGAAATCCGAGTTTACTGGAATCTCAGCAAATATTTTCTCACCCAATGTTGGTAATACTCATGAGGAAACATGAATATACCAGTTGAACTTGGCTGCCCAAATTTCGTTCTTCTATGTTGTAGCGTTCATTGGCAGGAATACATTGAATTCTTCAGTTTCACTTCGTTCTCCCCTATAGGGATACAGGCATTTGGAACTCTACATCAAACAGGATTTCTGCTAGCTGCTTGAAACTTGACTCAGTGAATTAGTTGTCAGTGCCCTCTCTATGCTTTGTTCCCTGTTTAAGTACCTATAAGCAGAGCCCATGAATATACACTTTCCTTTGAAAGCTTTTGCAGACCTTCCACAGAACTCTGATTTTACTGGAATTTCAGCGAATGTTTTTTCTCCCAATCTTGGTAATACTTGGCAAGGATTATCATTATACCCGTTGCACTTGGCTGCTGAAATTTCTTTCTTCAAGCTTGAAGCATTCGTTGGCTGTAACACTTTGAAATTTAAGGGTTCACTTCGTTTTACCCTATAGGAATATGTGAATTTGGATCTCTAAGTCATACACGGTTTTTGCTAGCTGCTTTAAAATTGACTCAATCAATGAGTTCTAAGTGCGCTCTCTATGCTTTGTGCCCTTATGAAGTAGCCATTAGAATAGGCAAGACAAATACACTGTAATTTCAGCGTTTGCAGAGCAACTGCAGAACTCTGAGTTTACTGGAATCTCAACAAATATTTTTTCAAACGATCTTTTTGATGATTGCTGGAAAGATGCGTATACCATTTGCACTTGACCATCCAAGTTTTGTTCTTTCAGGTTGTAGCATTCACTTTCAGGAACACTTTGTATTTTTAGGTGTCACTTCGTTTTCCCCTATAGGAATACATGCAATTTGGAAATCTAAATCAAACATGGTTTGTGCTAGCTGCTTGAAACTTGACTCAGTTCTTTAGTTCTCAGTGTGTTCACTTTGCTTTTTGCTCTTTTGAATTTGCACTAAGCAGAGGCAAGGAAAATTCACTTTCATTTGAATGCTTTTGCAGAGCTTCCACAAACTGGGATTTTACTGGAATTTCAGCAAATATTTTTTCACGTGATCTTGTAGATTCTCAGCAAGGATTTGAGTATACCAGTGGCACATGCCTGGCCAATTGTTTTTTTTTTTTTTTTCTTTTAGGTTGGAGCGTTCATTGGCAGCAATAGTTTGAATTTTTAGGTTTCACTTTCTTTTCCCTTACAGGGATACATGTTTTTGAAACTCTAAATCAAACACGGTTTGTGCTAGGTGCTTGAAACATGACCCACTCAATTCGTTCTCAGTGTGCTCTCTAGGCTTTGTTCCCTATGGAAGTTGTCCTAAGCAGAGGCAAGGAAAGTACACTTTCATTTTAAAGCATTTACACAGTGTCCACAGAACTCCGAATTTACGGGAATCTCAGCAAATATTTTTTCCCCCGTTCTTGTTGATTCTTGGCAGGAAACATGAGCATACCAGTTACACGTGGCTGCCCAAATTTCATTCTTGTATGTTGAAGGGTTCATTTATATATTTTTAGATTTCACTTCATTTTTCCTTATAGGGATACATGTATTTGGAACCCTAAATGAAGTAGGGTTTGGGGCTAGCTCCTTTAAAAAAGACATAGTAAACTAGTTCTCAGTGCACTCTCTATGTTTTCTGCCTTGTTGATGGATCCCTAAGTACAGCAAGGAAAATGCACTTTCAATTGAAAGCTTCCACAGGACTTCGAGTTTACTGGAATATCAGCTACCATTTTGTCACCCAATCTTCTTGCTACTCTTCAAGAAAGATTTGTACTCCAGTTGCACTTGGCTGCCCAAATCTTGTTTTTCTAGGTTGAAGTGTTCTTTGGCAGGAACACGTTGAAATTTTAGTTGTCACTTCATGTTCCCCTATTGGAATACATGCATTTGGAACTCTAAATCAAACACAGTTTGTGCTAGTGGCTTGAATCTTTCCTCTCTCAATTAGTTCTAAGCTGGCTCTCTATGCATTGTTCCCTGTTGAAGTAGCCCTAAGCACAGGCAAGGAAAATACACTTTCATTTGAAAGCATTTGTAGTACTTCCAGAGAACTCCGAGTTGATGGGAATCTCAGCAAATATTTTTTCACCAGATCTTGTGGATACTTTGGCAAGCAAGATGACTATACCAGTCGTACTTGGCTGCCCAAATTTTGTTCTTCTAGGTTGAAGTGTTCTGTGGCAGGAACACTTTGAATTTTTAGGTTTCACTTCATTTAGTCCTAGAGGGATACACGCACTTGGAACTCTAAAACAAATTCAGTTTGTGCTAGCTTCTTGTAACTTTACTCAGTCAATTAGTTCTCATTGTGCTCTCTGTGCTTAGTCCCTGATGAAGTAGACCTAAGCCAAGGCCAGAAAAATACACTTTCATTTGAAAGCATTTGTAGAACTTCCAAAGGACTCTGAGTTTACTGGAATCTCAGAAAATATTTTTCACCCGTTCTTCTTAATGCTCATCAAGGATTATGTGTATACTAGTTGCACATGGCTGCCCAAATTGCTTTCTTCTAGGTAGAAGTGTTAGTTTGCAGGTACACTTTGAATTTTTAGGTTTCACTTCATTTTCCCATATAGGGATACAGACATTTGGAACTCTAAATCAAACACGGTTTCTGCTAGTTGCTTGAAACTTGACTCATTCAATTAATTCTTAGTGGGCTCTTTATGTTTTGTTCCCTATTGTAGTGGCCCTTAGAAGAGGCAAGGAAAATACACTTTCATTTGAAAGCGTTGACAGAGCTTCCACAGAACTTGGATTTTACTGGAATTTCACCAAGTATTTGTTCAACCAATCTTTTGGTACTCGGAAAGGAAGATGAGTATACCAGTTGCACTTAGATGCCCAAATTTTATTCTTCTAGGTTGAAGTATTCATTGTCAGAACACATTGAATTTGATATTTCACTTTGTTTTCCCCTCTAGGGATACATGCACTTGGAACTGTAAATCAAACACGGTTTTTGCTAGCTGCTTGAATCTTCACTCACTCAATTGGTTTTAAGTGTTTTCTGTATGCTTTTTTCCCTGTTGGTGGAGCCCTAAGCAGAAGCAAGGAAAATACACTTTCTTTTGAAAGCGTTTGCAGAGCTTCCACCAGAACTCGGAGATTACTGAAATTTCAGCAAATATGTTTTCACCCGATCTTGTTGATACTTGGCAGGAAAGATGACTATACCATTTCCACTTAGCAGCCCAAATTTGGTTCCTCTAGGTTGAAGCATTGTTTTTAGGAACACTTTGAATTTTTAGGTTTCACTTCGTTTTCCCCTATAAGGATACATGCATTTGGAACTCTAAATCAAACACAGTTTCTGCTAGGTGCTTGAAACTTGACTCACTCAATTAGTTCTTGGTGCACTCTTTACGTTTTGTTCCCCGTTGAAGTCGCCCTGAGTAGAGGCAAGGACAATACACTTTCATTTGAAATCATTTGCATAGCTTCCACAGAAATCCGAGTTTACTGGAATCTCAGCAAATATTTTTTCACCCAATCTTGGAATACTCATGAGGAAACATGAATATACCAGTTGAACTTGGCTGCCCAAATTTCGTTCTTCTATGTTGTAGCGTTCGTTGGCAGGAATACATTGAATTCTTCAGTTTCACTTGGTTCTCCCCTCTGGGGATACCTGCATTTGGAACTCTACATCAAACAGGATTTCTGCTAGCTGCTTGAAACTTGACTCAGTCAATTAGTTATCAGTGCCCTCTCTATGCTTTGTTCCCTGTTTAAGTACCTATAAGCAGAGCCCATGAAAATACACTTTCCTTTGAAAGCGTTTGCAGACCTTCCACAGAACTCTGATTTTACTGGAATTTCAGCGAATGTTTTTTCTCCCAATCTTGGTAATACTTGGCAAGGATTATCATTATACCCGTTGCACTTGGCTGCTGAAATTTCTTTCTTCAAGCTTTGAAGCGTTCATTGGCGGTAACACTTTGAAGTTTAAGGGTTCACTTCGTTTTACCCTATAGGAATATGTGAATTTGGATGTCTAAATCAAACACAGTTTTTGCTAGCTGCTTAAAAATTGACTCAATCAATGAGTTCTAAGTGCGCTCTCTATGCTTTGTGCTCTTATGAAGTAGCCATTAGAATAGGCAAGACAAATACACTGTAATTTCAGCGTTTGCAGAGCAACTGCAGAACTCTGAGTTTACTGGAATCTCAACAAATATTTTTTCAAACGATCTTTTTGATGATTGCTGGAAAGATGCGTATACATTTGCACTTGACCATCCAAGTTTTGTTCTTTCAGGTTGTAGCATTCACTTTCAGGAACACTTTGTATTTTTAGGTGTCACTTCGTTTTCCCCTATAGGGATACATGAAATTTGGAAATCTAAATCAAACATGGTTTGTGCTAGCTGCTTGAAACGTGACTCAGTTATTTAGTTCTCAGTGTGTTCACTTTGCTTTTTGCTCTTTTGAATTTGCACTAAGCAGAGGCAAGGAAAATACACTTTCATTTGAATGCTTTTGCAGAGCTTCCACAAACTGGGATTTTACTGGAATTTCAGCAAATATTTTTTCACGCGATCTTGTAGATTCTCAGCAAGGATTTGAGTATACCAGTGGCACATGCCTGGCCAATTGTTTTTTTTTTTTTTTTCTTTTAGGTTGGAGCGTTCATTGGCAGCAATAGTTTGAATTTTTAGGTTTCACTTTCTTTTCCCTTACAGGGATACATGTTTTTGAAACTCTAAATCAAACACGGTTTGTGCTAGGTGCTTGAAACATGACCCACTCAATTCGTTCTCAGTGTGCTCTCTAGGCTTTGTTCCCTACTGAAGTTGTCCTAAACAGAGGCAAGGAAAGTACACTTTCATTTTAAAGCATTTACACAGCGTCCACAGAACTCCGAATTTACGGGAATCTCAGCAAATATTTTTTCACCCGTTCTTGTTGATACTTGGCAGGAAACATGAGCATACCAGTTACACGTGGCTGCCCAAATTTCATTCTTGTATGTTTAAGGGTTCATTTATATATTTTTAGATTTCACTTCATTTTTCCTTATAGGGATACATGCATTTGGAACCCTAAATGAAGTAAGGTTTGGGCTAGCTACTTTAAAAAAGACATAGTAAACTAGTTCTCAGTGCACTCTCTATGTTTTCTGCCTTGTTGATGGATCCCTAAGTACAGGCAAGGAAAATGCACTTTCAATTGAAAGCTTCCACAGGACTTCGAGTTTACTGGAATATCAGCTACCATTTTGTCACCCAATCTTCTTGCTACTCTTCAAGAAAGATTTGTACTCCAGTTGCACTTGGCTGCCCAAATCTTGTTTTTCTAGGTTGAAGTGTTCTTTGGCAGGAACACGTTGAAATTTTAGTTGTCACTTCATGTTCCCCTATTGGAATACATGCATTTGGAACTCTAAATCAAACACAGTTTGTGCTAGTGGCTTGAATCTTTCCTCTCTCAATTAGTTCTAAGCTGGCTCTCTATGCATTGTTCCCTGTTGAAGTAGCCCTAAGCACAGGCAAGGAAAATACACTTTCATTTGAAAGCATTTGTAGTACTTCCAGAGAACTCCGAGTTGATGGGAATCTCAGCAAATATTTTTTCACCAGATCTTGTGGATACTTGGCAAGCAAGATGACTATACCAGTCGTACTTGGCTGCCCAAATTTTGTTCTTCTAGGTTGAAGTGTTCTGTGGCAGGAACACTTTGAATTTTGAGGATTCACTTCATTTAGTCCTAGAGGGATACACGCACTTGGAACTCTAAATCATATTCAGTTTGTGCTAGCTTCTTGTAACTTTACTCAGTCAATTAGTTCTCATTGTGCTCTCTGTGCTTAGTTCCCTGATGAAGTAGACCTAAGCCAAGGCCAGAAAAATACACTTTCATTTGAAAGCATTTGTAGAACTTCCAAAGGACTCTGAGTTTACTGGAATCTCAGAAAATATTTTTTCACCCGTTCTTCTTAATGCTCATGAAGGATTATGTGTATACCAGTTGCACATGGCTGCCCAAATTGCTTTCTTCTAGGTAGAAGTGTTAGTTTGCTGGTACACTTTGAATTTTTAGGTTTCTCTACATTTTCCCATATAGGGAAACAGACATTTGGAACTCCAAATCAAACACGGTTTGTGCTAGTTGCTTGAAACTTGACTCATTCAATTAATTCTTAGTGGGCTCTTTATGTTTTGTTCCCTATTGTAGTGGCCCTTAGAAGAGGCAAGGAAAATACACTTTCATTGGAAAGCGTTGACAGAGCTTCCACAGAACTTGGATTTTACTGGAATTTCACCAAGTATTTGTTCAACCAATCTTTTGGTACTCGGAAAGGAAGATGAGTATACCAGTTGCACTTAGATGCCCAAATTTCATTCTTCTAGGTTGAAGTATTCATTGTCAGGAACACATTGAATTTTGATATTTCACTTTGTTTTCCCCTCTAGGGATACATGCACTTGGAACTCTAAATCAAACACGGTTTGTGCTAGCTGCTTGAATCTTCACTCACTCAATTGGTTTTAAGTGTTTTCTTTATGCTTTTTTCCCTGTTGGTGTAGCCCTAAGCAGAAGCAAGGAAAATACACTTACTTTTGAAAGCGTTTGCAGAGCTTCCACAGAACTCGGAGATTACTGGAATTTCAGCAAATATGTTTTCACCCGATCTTGTTGATACTTGGCAGGAAAGATGACTATACCATTTCCACTTAGCAGCCCAAATTTGGTTCTTCTAGGTTGAAGCATTTGTTTTTAGGAACCCTTTGAATTTTTAGGTTTCACTTCGTTTTCCCCTATAGGGATACATGCATTTGGAACTCTAAATCAAACACAGTTTCTGCTAGGTGCTTGAAACTTGACTCACTCAATTAGTTCTTGGTGCACTCTTTATGTTTTGTTCCCCGTTGAATTGGCCCTGAGTAGAGGCAAGGACAATACACTTTCATTTGAAATCATTTGCATAGCTTCCACAGAAATCCGAGTTTACTGGAATCTCAGCAAATATTTTTTTCACCCAATCTTGGGAATACTCATGAGGAAACATGAATATACCAGTTGAACTTGGCTGCCCAAATTTCGTTCTTCTATGTTGTAGCGTTCATTGGCAGGAATACATTGAATTCTTCAGTTTCACTTCGTTCTCCCCTATAGGGATACAGGCATTTGGAACTCTACATCAAACAGGATTTCTGCTAGCTGCTTGAAACTTGACTCAGTCAATTAGTTATCAGTGCCCTCTCTATGCTTTGTTCCCTGTTTAAGTACCTATAAGCAGAGCCCATGAAAATACACTTGCCTTTGAAAGCGTTTGCAGACCTTCCACAGAACTCTGATTTTACTGGAATTTCAGTGAATGTTTTTTCTCCCAATCTTGGTAATACTTGGCAAGGATTATCATTATATGCATTGCACTTGGCTGCTGAAATTTCTTTCTTCAAGCTTGAAGCGTTCGTTGGCTGTAACACTTTGAAGTTTAAGGGTTCACTTCGTTTTACCCTATAGGAATATGTGAATTTGGATCTCTAAATCAAACACGGTTTTTGCTAGCTGCTTACAAATTGACTCAATCGGGCTGGGGATGTGGCTCAAGCGGTAGCACGCTCGTTTGGCATGCGTGTGGCCCGGGTTCGATCCTCAGCACCACATACCAACAAAGATGTTGTGTCTGTCAATAACTATCTAACTAAATAAATATGTTTTAAAAAAAAAAAAATTGACTCAATCAATGAGTTCTAAGTGCGCTCTCTATGCTTTGTGCCCTTATGAAGTAGCCATTAGAATAGGCAAGACAAATACACTGTAATTTCAGCGTTTGCAGAGCAATTGCAGAACTCTGAGTTTACTGGAATCTCAACAAATATTTTTTCAAACGATCTTTTTGATGATTGCTGGAAAGATGCGTGTACCATTTGCACTTGACCATCCAAGTTTTGTTCTTTCAGGTTGTAGCATTCACTTTCAGGAACACTTTGTATTTTTAGGTGTCACTTCGTTTTCCCCTATAGGGATACATGCAATTTGGAAATCTAAATCAAACATGGTTTGTGCTAGCTGCTTGAAACTTGACTCAGTTATTTAGTTCTCAGTGTGTTCACTTTGCTTTTTGCTCTTTTGAATTTGGACTAAGCAGAGGCAAGGAAAATACACTTTCATTTGAATGCTTTTGCAGAGCTTCCACAAACTGGCATTTTACTGGAATTTCAGCAAATATTTTTTCACGCGATCTTGTAGATTCTCAGCAAGGATTTGAGTATACCAGTGGCACATGCCTGGCCAATTGTTTTTTTTTCTTTTAGGTTGGAGCGTTCATTGGAAGCAATAGTTTGAATTTTTAGGTTTCACTTTCTTTTCCCTTACAGGGATACATGTTTTTGAAACTCTAAATCAAACACGGTTTGTGCTAGGTGCTTGAAACATGACCCACTCAATTCGTTCTCAGTGTGCTCTCTAGGCTTTGTTCCCTATGGAAGTTGTCCTAAGCAGAGGCAAGGAAAGTACACTTTCATTTGAAAGCATTTACACAGCGTCCACAGAACTCCGAATTTACGGGAATCTCAGCAAATATTTTTTCACCCGTTCTTGTTGATACTTGGCAGGAAACATGAGCATACCAGTTACACGTGGCTGCCCAAATTTCATTCTTGTATGTTGAAGGGTTCATTTATATATTTTTAGATTTCACTTCATTTTTCCTTATAGGGATACATGCATTTGGAACCCTAAATGAAGTAGGGTTTGGGCTAGGTACTTTAAAAAAGACATAGTAAACTAGTTCTCAGTGCACTCTCTATGTTTTCTGCCTTGTTGATGGATCCCTAAGTACAGGCAAGGAAAATGCACTTTCAATTGAAAGCTTCCACAGGACTTCGAGTTTACTGGAATATCAGCTACCATTTTGTCACCCAATCTTCTTGCTACTCTTCAAGAAAGATTTGTACTCCAGTTGCACTTGGCTGCCCAAATCTTGTTTTTCTAGGTTGAAGTGTTCTTTGGCAGGAACACGTTGAAATTTTAGTTGTCACTTCATGTTCCCCTATTGGAATACATGCATTTGGAACTCTAAATCAAACACAGTTTGTGCTAGTGGCTTGAATCTTTCTTCTCTCAATTAGTTCTAAGCTGGCTCTCTATGCATTGTTCCCTGTTGAAGTAGCCCTAAGCACAGGCAAGGAAAATGCACTTTCATTTGAAAGCATTTGTAGTACTTCCAGAGAACTCCGAGTTGACGGGAATCTCAGCAAATATTTTTTCACCAGATCTTGTTGATACTTGGCAAGCAAGATGACTATACCAGTCGTACTTGGCTGCCCAAATTTTGTTCTTCTAGGTTGAAGTGTTCTGTGGCAGGAACACTTTGAATTTTTAGGTTTCACTTCATTTAGTCCTAGAGGGATACACGCACTTGGAACTCTAAATCATATTCAGTTTGTGCTAGCTTCTTGTAACCTTACTCAGTCAATTAGTTCTCATTGTGCTCTCTGTGCTTAGTTCCCTGATGAAGTAGACCTAAGCCAAGGCCAGAAAAATGCACTTTCATTTGAAAGCATTTGTAGAACTTCCAAAGGACTCTGAGTTTACTGGAATCTCAGAAAATATTTTTTCACCCGTTCTTCTTAATGCTCATCAAGGATTATGTGTATACCAGTTGCACATGGCTCCCCAAATTGCTTTCTTCTAGGTAGAAGTGTTAGTTTGCTGGTACACTTTGAATTTTTAGGTTTCTCTTCATTTTCCCTTATAGGGATACAGACATTTGGAACTCTAAATCAAACACGGTTTGTGCTAGTTGCTTGAAACTTGACTCATTCAATTAATTCTTAGTGGGCTCTTTATGTTTTGTTCCCTATTGTAGTGGCCCTTAGAAGAGGCAAGGAAAATACACTTTCATTGGAAAGCGTTGACAGAGCTTCCACAGAACTTGGATTTTACTGGAATTTCACCAAGTATTTGTTCAACCAATCTTTTGGTACTCGGAAAGGAAGATGAGTTTACCAGTTGCACTTAGATGCCCAAATTTCATTCTTCTAGGTTGAAGTATTCATTGTCAGGAACACATTGAATTTTGATATTTCACTTTGTTTTCCTCTCTAGGGATACATGCACTTGGAACTCTAAATCAAACACGGTTTGTGCTAGCTGCTTGAATCTTCACTCACTCAATTGGTTTTAAGTGTTTTCTTTATGCTTTTTTCCCTGTTGGTGGAGCCCTAAGCAGAAGCAAGGAAAATACACTTTCTTTTGAAAGCGTTTGCAGAGCTTCCACAGAACTCGGAGATTACTGGAATTTCAGCAAATATTTTTTCACCCGATCTTGTTGATACTTGGCAGGAAAGATGACTATACCATTTCCACTTAGCAGCCCAAATTTGGTTCTTCTAGGTTGAAGCATTTGTTTTGAGGAACACTTTGAATTTTTAGGTTTCACTTCGTTTTCCCCTATAGGGATACATGCATTTGGAACTCTAAATCAAACACAGTTTCTGCTAGGTGCTTGAAACTTGACTCACTCAATTAGTTCTTGGTGCACTCTTTACGTTTTGTTCCCCGTTGAAGTGGCCCTGAGTAGAGGCAAGGACAATACACTTTCATTTGAAATCATTTGCATAGCTTCCACAGAAATCCGAGTTTACTGGAATCTCAGCAAATATTTTTTCACCCAATCTTGGGAATACTCATGAGGAAACATGAATATACCAGTTGAACTTGGCTGCCCAAATTTCGTTCTTCTATGTTGTAGCGTTCATTGGCAGGAATACATTGAATTCTTCAGTTTCACTTCGTTCTCCCCTATAGGGATACAGGCATTTGGAACTCTACATCAAACAGGATTTCTGCCAGCTGCTTGAAACTTGACTCAGTCAATTAGTTATCAGTGCCCTCTCTATGCTTTGTTCCCTGTTTAAGTACCTATAAGCAGAGCCCATGAAAATACACTTGCCTTTGAAAGCGTTTGCAGACCTTCCACAGAACTCTGATTTTACTGGAATTTCAGCGAATGTTTTTTCTCCCAATCTTGGTAATACTTGGCAAGGATTATCATTATACCCGTTGCACTTGGCTGCTGAAATTTCTTTCTTCATGCTTGAAGCGTTCGTTGGCTGTAACACTTTGAAGTTTAAGGGTTCACTTCGTTTTACCCTAGAGGAATATGTGAATTTGGATCTCTAAATCAAACACGGTTTTTGCTAGCTGCTTAAAAATTGACTCAATCAATGAGTTCTAAGTGCGCTCTCTATGCTTTGTGCCCTTATGAAGTAGCCATTAGAATAGGCAAGACAAATACACTGTAATTTCAGCGTTTGCAGAGCAACTGCAGAACTCTGAGTTTACTGGAATCTCAACAAATATTTTTTCAAACGATCTTTTTGATGATTGCTGGAAAGATGCGTGTACCATTTGCACTTGACCATCCAAGTTTTGTTCTTTCAGGTTGTAGCATTCACTTTCAGGAACACTTTGTATTTTTAGGTGTCACTTCGTTTTCCCCTAAAGGGATACATGCAATTTGGAAATCTAAATCAAACATGGTTTGTGCTAGCTGCTTGAAACTTGACTCAGTTATTTAGTTCTCAGTGTGTTCACTTTGCTTTTTGCTCTTTTGAATTTGCACTAAGCAGAGGCAAGGAAAATACACTTTCATTTGAATGCTTTTGCAGAGCTTCCACAAACTGGCATTTTCCTGGAATTTCAGCAAATATTTTTTCAAGCGATCTTGTAGATTCTCAGGAAGGATTTGAGTATACCAGTGGCACATGCCTGGCCAATTGTTTTTTTTTTTTTTAGGTTGGAGCGTTCATTGGCAGCAATAGTTTGAATTTTTAGGTTTCACTTTCTTTTCCCTTACAGGGATATATGTTTTTGAAACACTAAATCAAACACGGTTTGTGCTAGGTGCTTGAAACATGACCCACTCAATTCGTTCTCAGTGTGCTCTCTAGGCTTTGTTCCCTACGGAAGTTGTCCTAAGCAGAGGCAAGGAAAGTACACTTTCATTTTAAAGCATTTACACAGCGTCCACAGAACTCCGAATTTACGGGAATCTCCGCAAATATTTTTTCACCCGTTCTTGTTGATACTTGGCAGGAAACATGAGCATACCAGTTACACGTGGCTGCCCAAATTTCATTCTTGTATGTTGAAGGGTTCATTTATATATTTTTAGATTTCACTTCATTTTTCCTTATAGGGATACATGCATTTGGAACCCTAAAAGAAGTAGGGTTTGGGCTAGCTACTTTAAAAAAGACATAGTAAACTAGTTCTCAGTGCACTCTCTATGTTTTCTGCCTTGTTGATGGATCCCTAAGTACAGGCAAGGAAAATGCACTTTCAATTGAAAGCCTCCACAGGACTTCGAGTTTACTGGAATATCAGCTACCATTTTGTCACCCAATCTTCTTGCTACTCTTCAAGAAAGATTTGTACTCCAGTTGCACTTGGCTGACCAAATCTTGTTTTTCTAGGTTGAAGTGTTCTTTGGCACGAACACGTTGAAATTTTAGTTGTCACTTCATGTTCCCCTATTGGAATACATGCATTTGGAACTCTAAATCAAACACAGTTTGTGCTAGTGGCTTGAATCTTTCTTCTCTCAATTAGTTCTAAGCTGGCTCTCTATGCATTGTTCCCTGTTGAAGTAGCCCTAAGCACAGGCAAGGAAAATACACTTTCATTTGAAAGCATTTGTAGTACTTCCAGAGAAGTCCGAGTTGACGGGAATCTCAGCAAATATTTTTTCACCAGATCTTGTTGATACTTGGCAAGCAAGATGACTATACCAGTCGTACTTGGCTGCCCAAATTTTGTTCTTCTAGGTTGAAGTGTTCTGTGGCAGGAACACTTTGAATTTTTAGGTTTCACTTCATTTAGTCCTAGAGGGATACACACACTTGGAACTCTAAATCATATTCAGTTTGTGCTAGCTTCTTGTAACTTTACTCAGTCAATTAGTTCTCATTGTGCTCTCTGTGCTTAGTTCCCTGATGAAGTAGACCTAAGCCAAGGCCAGAAAAATACACTTTCATTTGAAAGCATTTGTAGAACTTCCAAAGGACTCTGAGTTTACTGGAATCTCAGAAAATATTTTTTCACCCGTTCTTCTTAATGCTCATCAAGGATTATGTGTATACCAGTTGCACATGGCTGCCCAAATTGCTTTCTTCTAGGTAGAAGTGTTAGTTTGCAGGTACACTTTGAATTTTTACGTTTCACTTCATTTTCCCATATAGGGATACAGACATTTGGAACTCTAAATCAAACACGGTTTGTGCTAGTTGCTTGAAACTTGACTCGTTCAATTAATTCTTAGTGGGCTCTTTATGTTTTGTTCCCTATTGTAGTGGCCCTTAGAAGAGGCAAGGAAAATACACTTTCATTGGAAAGCGTTGACAGAGCTTCCACAGAACTTGGATTTTACTGGAATTTCACCAAGTATTTGTTCAACCAATCTTTTGGTACTCGGAACGGAAGATGAGTATACCAGTTGCACTTAGATGCCCAAATTTCATTCTTCTAGGTTGAAGTATTCATTGTCAGGAACACATTGAATTTTGATATTTCACTTTGTTTTCCCCTCTAGGGATACATGCACTTGGAACTCTAAATCAAACACGGTTTGTGCTAGCTGCTTGAATCTTCACTCACTCAATTGGTTTTAAGTGTTTTCTTTATGCTTTTTTCCCTGTTGGTGTAGCCCTAAGCAGAAGCAAGGAAAATACACTTTCTTTTGAAAGCGTTTGCAGAGCTTCCACAGAACTCGGAGATTACTGGAATTTCAGCAAATATTTTTTCACCCGATCTTGTTGATACTTGGCAGGAAAGATGACTATACCATTTCCACTTAGCAGCCCAAATTTGGTTCTTCTAGGTTGAAGCATTTGTTTTGAGGAACACTTTGAATTTTTAGGTTTCACTTCGTTTTCCCCTATAGGGATACATGCATTTGGAACTCTAAATCAAACACAGTTTCTGCTAGGTGCTTGAAACTTGACTCACTCAATTAGTTCTTGGTGCACTCTTTACGTTTTGTTCCCCGTTGAAGTGGCCCTGAGTAGAGGCAAGGACAATACACTTTCATTTGAAATCATTTGCATAGCTTCCACAGAAATCCGAGTTTACTGGAATCTCAGCAAATATTTTTTCACCCAATCTTGGGAATACTCATGAGGAAACATGAATATACCAGTTGAACTTGGCTGCCCAAATTTCGTTCTTCTATGTTGTAGCGTTCATTGGCAGGAATACATTGAATTCTTCAGTTTCACTTCGTTCTCCCCTATAGGGATACAGGCATTTGGAACTCTACATCAAACAGGATTTCTGCCAGCTGCTTGAAACTTGACTCAGTCAATTAGTTATCAGTGCCCTCTCTATGCTTTGTTCCCTGTTTAAGTACCTATAAGCAGAGCCCATGAAAATACACTTTCCTTTGAAAGCGTTTGCAGACCTTCCACAGAACTCTGATTTTACTGGAATTTCAGCGAATGTTTTTTCTCCCAATCTTGGTAATACTTGGCAAGGATTATCAATATACCCGTTGCACTTGGATGCTGAAATTTCTTTCTTCAAGCTTGAAGCGTTCATTGGCTGTAACACTTTGAAATTTAAGGGTTCACTACGTTTTACCCTATAGGAATATGTGAATTTGGATCTCTAAATCAAACACGGTTTTTGCTAGCTGCTTAAAAATTGACTCAATCAATGAGTTCTAAGTGCGCTCTCTATGCTTTGTGCCCTTATGAAGTAGCCATTAGAATAGGCAAGACAAATACACTGTAATTTCAGCGTTTGCAGAGCAACTGCAGAACTCTGAGTTTACTGGAATCTCAACAAATATTTTTTCAAACGATCTTTTTGATGATTGCTGGAAAGATGCGTGTACCATTTGCACTTGACCATCCAAGTTTTGTTCTTTCAGGTTGTAGCATTCACTTTCAGGAACACTTTGTATTTTTAGGTGTCACTTCGTTTTCCCCTATAGGGATACATGCAATTTGGAAATCTAAATCAAACATGGTTTGTGCTAGCTGCTTGAAACTTGACTCAGTTATTTAGTTCTCAGTGTGTTCACTTTGCTTTTTGCTCTTTTGAATTTGCACTAAGCAGAGGCAAGGAAAATACACTTTCATTTGAATGCTTTTGCAGAGCTTCCACAAACTGGCATTTTACTGGAATTTCAGCAAATATTTTTTCAAGCGATCTTGTAGATTCTCAGCAAGGATTTGAGTATACCAGTGGCACATGCCTGGCCAATTGTTTTTTTTTTCTTTTAGGTTGGAGCGTTCATTGGCAGCAATAGTTTGAATTTTTAGGTTTCACTTTCTTTTCCCTTACAGGGATATATGTTTTTGAAACACTAAATCAAACACGGTTTGTGCTAGGTGCTTGAAACATGACCCACTCAATTCGTTCTCAGTGTGCTCTCTAGGCTTTGTTCCCTACGGAAGTTGTCCTAAGCAGAGGCAAGGAAAGTACACTTTCATTTGAAAGCATTTACACAGCGTCCACAGAACTCCGAATTTACGGGAATCTCAGCAAATATTTTTTCACCCGTTCTTGTTGATACTTGGCAGGAAACATGAGCATACCAGTTACACGTGGCTGCCCAAATTTCATTCTTGTATGTTGAAGGGTTCATTTATATATTTTTAGATTTCACTTCATTTTTCCTTATAGGGATACATGCATTTGGAACCCTAAAAGAAGTAGGGTTTGGGCTAGCTACTTTAAAAAAGACATAGTAAACTAGTTCTCAGTGCACTCTCTATGTTTTCTGCCTTGTTGATGGATCCCTAAGTACAGGCAAGGAAAATGCACTTTCAATTGAAAGCCTCCACAGGACTTCGAGTTTACTGGAATATCAGCTACCATTTTGTCACCCAATCTTCTTGCTACTCTTCAAGAAAGATTTGTACTCCAGTTGCACTTGGCTGACCAAATCTTGTTTTTCTAGGTTGAAGTGTTCATTGGCACGAACACGTTGAAATTTTAGTTGTCACTTCATGTTCCCCTATTGGAATACATGCATTTGGAACTCTAAATCAAACACAGTTTGTGCTAGTGGCTTGAATCTTTCTTCTCTCAATTAGTTCTAAGCTGGCTCTCTATGCATTGTTCCCTGTTGAAGTAGCCCTAAGCACTGGCAAGGAAAATACACTTTCATTTGAAAGCATTTGTAGTACTTCCAGAGAACTCCGCGTTGACGGGAATCTCAGCAAATATTTTTTCACCAGATCTTGTTGATACTTGGCAAGCAAGATGACTATACCAGTCGTACTTGGCTGCCCAAATTTTGTTTTTCTAGGTTGAAGTGTTCTGTGGCAGGAACACTTTGAATTTTTAGGTTTCACTTCATTTAGTCCTAGAGGGATACACACACTTGGAACTCTAAATCATATTCAGTTTGTGCTAGCTTCTTGTAACTTTACTCAGTCAATTAGTTCTCATTGTGCTCTCTGTGCTTAGTTCCCTGATGAAGTAGACCTAAGCCAAGGCCAGAAAAATACACTTTCATTTGAAAGCATTTGTAGAACTTCCAAAGGACTCTGAGTTTACTGGAATCTCAGAAAATATTTTTTCACCCGTTCTTCTTAATGCTCATCAAGGATTATGTGTATACCAGTTGCACATGGCTGCCCAAATTGCTTTCTTCTAGGTAGAAGTGTTAGTTTGCAGGTACACTTTGAATTTTTACGTTTCACTTCATTTTCCCATATAGGGATACAGACATTTGGAACTCTAAATCAAACACGGTTTGTGCTAGTTGCTTGAAACTTGACTCGTTCAATTAATTCTTAGTGGGCTCTTTATGTTTTGTTCCCTATTGTAGTGGCCCTTAGAAGAGGCAAGGAAAATACACTTTCATTGGAAAGCGTTGACAGAGCTTCCACAGAACTTGGATTTTACTGGAATTTCACCAAGTATTTGTTCAACCAATCTTTTGGTACTCGGAAAGGAAGATGAGTATACCAGTTGCACTTAGATGCCCAAATTTCATTCTTCTAGGTTGAAGTATTCATTGTCAGGAACACATTGAATTTTGATATTTCACTTTGTTTTCCCCTCTAGGGATACATGCACTTGGAACTCTAAATCAAACACGGTTTGTGCTAGCTGCTTGAATCTTCACTCACTCAATTGGTTTTAAGTGTTTTCTTTATGCTTTTTTCCCTGTTGGTGTAGCCCTAAGCAGAAGCAAGGAAAATACACTTTCTTTTGAAAGCGTTTGCAGAGCTTCCACAGAACTCGGAGATTACTGGAATTTCAGCAAATATTTTTTCACCCGATCTTGTTGATACTTGGCCGGAAAGATGACTATACCATTTCCACTTAGCAGCCCAAATTTGGTTCTTCTAGGTTGAAGCATTTGTTTTGAGGAACACTTTGAATTTTTAGGTTTCACTTCGTTTTCCCCTATAGGGATACATGCATTTGGAACTCTAAATCAAACACAGTTTCTGCTAGGTGCTTGAAACTTGACTCACTCAATTAGTTCTTGGTGCACTCTTTACGTTTTGTTCCCCGTTGAAGTGGCCCTGAGTAGAGGCAAGGACAATACACTTTCATTTGAAATCATTTGCATAGCTTCCACAGAAATCCGAGTTTACTGGAATCTCAGCAAATATTTTTTCACCCAATCTTGGGAATACTCATGAGGAAACATGAATATACCAGTTGAACTTGGCTGCCCAAATTTCGTTCTTCTATGTTGTAGCGTTCATTGGCAGGAATACATTGAATTCTTCAGTTTCACTTCGTTCTCCCCTATAGGGATACAGGCATTTGGAACTCTACATCAAACAGGATTTCTGCCAGCTGCTTGAAACTTGACTCAGTCAATTAGTTATCAGTGCCCTCTCTATGCTTTGTTCCCTGTTTAAGTACCTATAAGCAGAGCCCATGAAAATACACTTTCCTTTGAAAGCGTTTGCAGACCTTCCACAGAACTCTGATTTTACTGGAATTTCAGCGAATGTTTTTTCTCCCAATCTTGGTAATACTTGGCAAGGATTATCAATATACCCGTTGCACTTGGCTGCTGAAATTTCTTTCTTCAAGCTTGAAGCGTTCATTGGCTGTAACACTTTGAAATTTAAGGGTTCACTACGTTTTACCCTATAGGAATATGTGAATTTGGATCTCTAAATCAAACACGGTTTTTGCTAGCTGCTTAAAAATTGACTCAATCAATGAGTTCTAAGTGCGCTCTCTATGCTTTGTGCCCTTATGAAGTAGCCATTAGAATAGGCAAGACAAATACACTGTAATTTCAGCGTTTGCAGAGCAACTGCAGAACTCTGAGTTTACTGGAATCTCAACAAATATTTTTTCAAACGATCTTTTTGATGATTGCTGGAAAGATGCGTGTACCATTTGCACTTGACCATCCAAGTTTTGTTCTTTCAGGTTGTAGCATTCACTTTCAGGAACACTTTGTATTTTTAGGTGTCACTTCGTTTTCCCCTATAGGGATACATGCAATTTGGAAATCTAAATCCAACATGGTTTGTGCTAGCTGCTTGAAACTTGACTCAGTTATTTAGTTCTCAGTGTGTTCACTTTCCTTTTTGCTCTTTTGAATTTGCACTAAGCAGAGGCAAGGAAAATACACTTTCATTTGAATGCTTTTGCAGAGCTTCCACAAACTGGGATTTTACTGGAATTTCAGCAAATATTTTTTCACGCGATCTTGTAGATTCTCAGCAAGGATTTGAGTATACCAGTGGCACATGCCTGGCCAATTGTTTTTTTTTTCTTTTAGGTTGGAGCGTTCATTGGCAGCAATAGTTTGAATTTTTAGGTTTCACTTTCTTTTCCCTTACAGGGATACATGTTTTTGAAACTCTAAATCAAACACGGTTTGTGCTAGGTGCTTGAAACATGACCCACTCAATTCGTTCTCAGTGTGCTCTCTAGGCTTTGTTCCCTATGGAAGTTGTCCTAAGCAGAGGCAAGGAAAGTACACTTTCATTTTAAAGCATTTACACAGCGTCCACAGAACTCCGAATTTACGGGAATCTCAGCAAATATTTTTTCACCCGTTCTTGTTGATACTTGGCAGGAAACATGAGCATACCAGTTACACGTGGCTGCACTAATTTCATTCTTGTATGTTGAATGGTTCATTTATATATTTTTAGATTTCACTTCATTTTTCCTTATAGGGATACATGCATTTGGAACCCTAAATGAAGTAGGGTTTGGGCTAGCTACTTTAAAAAAGACATAGTAAACTAGTTCTCAGTGCACTCTCTATGTTTTCTGCCTTGTTGATGGATCCCTAAGTACAGGCAAGGAAAATGCACTTTCAATTGAAAGCTTCCACAGGACTTCAAGTTTACTGGAATATCAGCTACCATTTTGTCACCCAATCTTCTTGCTACTCTTCAAGAAAGATTTGTACTCCAGTTGCACTTGGCTGCCCAAATCTTGTTTTTCTAGGTTGAAGTGTTCTTTGGCAGGAACACGTTGAAATTTTAGTTGTCACTTCATGTTCCCCTATTGGAATACATGCATTTGGAACTCTAAATCAAACACAGTTTGTGCTAGTGGCTTGAATCTTTCCTCTCTCAATTAGTTCTAAGCTGGCTCTCTATGCATTGTTCCCTGTTGAAGTAGCCCTAAGCACAGGCAAGGAAAATACACTTTCATTTGAAAGCATTTGTAGTACTTCCAGAGAACTCCGAGTGGATGGGAATCTCAGCAAATATTTTTTCACCAGATCTTGTTGATACTTGGCAAGCAAGATGACTATACCAGTCGTACTTGGCTGCCCAAATTTTGTTCTTCTAGGTTGAAGTGTTCTGTGGCAGGAACACTTTGAATTTTTAGGTTTCACTTCATTTAGTCCTAGAGGGATACACGCACATGGAACTCTAAATCATATTCAGTTTGTGCTAGCTTCTTGTAACTTTACTCAGTCAATTAGTTCTCATTGTGCTCTCTGTGCTTAGTTCCCTGATGAAGTAGACCTAAGCCAAGGCCAGAAAAATACACTTTCATTTGAAAGCATTTGTAGAACTTCCAAAGGACTCTGAGTTTACTGGAATCTCAGAAAATATTTTTTCAACCGTTCTTCTTAATGCTCATCAAGGATTATGTGTATACCAGTTGCACATGGCTGCCCAAATTGCTGTCTTCTAGGTAGAAGTGTTAGTTTGCAGGAACACTTTGAATTTTTAAGTTTCACTTCATTTTCCCATGTAGGGATACAGACATTTGGAACTCTAAATCAAACACGGTTTGTGCTAGTTGCTTGAAACTTGACTCGTTCAATTAATTCTTAGTGGGCTCTTTATGTTTTGTTCCCTATTGTAGTGGCCCTTAGAAGAGGCAAGGAAAATACACTTTCATTGGAAAGCGTTGACAGAGCTTCCACAGAACTTGGATTTTACTGGAATTTCACCAAGTATTTGTTCAACCAATCTTTTGGTACTCGGAAAGGAAGATGAGTATACCAGTTGCACTTAGATGCCCAAATTTCATTCTTCTAGGTTGAAGTATTCATTGTCAGGAACACATTGAATTTTGATATTTCACTTTGTTTTCCCCTCTAGGGATACATGCACTTGGAACTCTAAATCAAACATGGTTTGTGCTAGCTGCTTGAATCTTCACTCACTCAATTGGTTTTAAGTGTTTTCTTTATGCTTTTTTCCCTGTTGGTGTAGCCCTAAGCAGAAGCAAGGAAAATACACTTTCTTTTGAAAGCGTTTGCAGAGCTTAAACAGAACTCGGAGATTACTGGAATTTCAGCAGATATGTTTTCACACGATCTTGTTGGTACTTGGCAGGAAAGATGACTATACCATTTCCACTTAGCAGCCCAAATTTGGTTCTTCTAGGTTGAAGCATTTGTTTTGAGGAACACTTTGAATTTTTAGGTTTCACTTCGTTTTCCCCTATAGGGATACATGCATTTGGAACTCTAAATCAAACACAGTTTCTGCTAGGTGCTTGAAACTTGACTCACTCAATTAGTTCTTGGTGCACTCTTTACGTTTTGTTCCCCGTTGAAGTGGCCCTGAGTAGAGGCAAGGACAATACACTTTCATTTGAAATCATTTGCATAGCTTCCACAGAAATCCGAGTTTACTGGAATCTCAGCAAATATTTTTTCACCCAATCTTGGGAATACTCATGAGGAAACATGAATATACCAGTTGAACTTGGCTGCCCAAATTTCGTTCTTCTATGTTGTAGCGTTCATTGGCAGGAATACATTGAATTCTTCAGTTTCACTTCGTTCTCCCCTATAGGGATACAGGCATTTGGAACTCTACATCAAACAGGATTTCTGCCAGCTGCTTGAAACTTGACTCAGTCAATTAGTTATCAGTGCCCTCTCTATGCTTTGTTCCCTGTTTAAGTACCTATAAGCAGAGCCCATGAAAATACACTTGCCTTTGAAAGCGTTGGCAGACCTTCCACAGAACTCTGAATTTACTGGAATTTCAGCGAATGTTTTTTCTCCCAATCTTGGTAATACTTGGCAAGGATTATCATTATACCCGTTGCACTTGGCTGCTGAAATTTCTTTCTTCAAGCTTGAAGCGTTCGTTGGCTGTAACACTTTGAAGTTTAAGGGTTCACTTCGTTTTACCCTAAAGGAATATGTGAATTTGGATCTCTAAATCAAACACGGTTTTTGCTAGCTGCTTAAAAATTGACTCAATCAATGAGTTCTAAGTGCGCTCTCTATGCTTTGTGCCCTTATGAAGTAGCCATTAGAATAGGCAAGACAAATACACTGTAATTTCAGCGTTTGCAGAGCAACTGCAGAACTCTGAGTTTACTGGAATCTCAACAAATATTTTTTCAAACGATCTTTTTGATGATTGCTGGAAAGATGCGTGTACCATTTGCACTTGACCATCCAAGTTTTGTTCTTTCAGGTTGTAGCATTCACTTTCAGGAACACTTTGTATTTTTAGGTGTCACTTCGTTTTCCCCTATAGGGATACATGCAATTTGGAAATCTAAATCAAACATGGTTTGTGCTAGCTGCTTGAAACTTGACTCAGTTATTTAGTTCTCAGTGTGTTCACTTTGATTTTTGCTCTTTTGAATTTGCACTAAGCAGAGGCAAGGAAAATACACTTTCATTTGAATGCTTTTGCAGAGCTTCCACAAACGGGCATTTTACTGGAATTTCAGCAAATATTTTTTCACGCGATCTTGTAGATTCTCAGCAAGGATTTGAGTATACCAGTGGCACATGCCTGGCCAATTGTTTTTTTTTCTTTTAGGTTGGAGCGTTCATTGGCAGCAACAGTTTGAATTTTTAGGTTTCACTTTCTTTTCCCTTACAGGGATACATGTTTTTGAAACTCTAAATCAAACACGGTTTGTGCTAGGTGCTTGAAACATGACCCACTCAATTCGTTCTCAGTGTGCTCTCTAGGCTTTGTTCCCTATGGAAGTTGTACTAAGCAGAGGCAAGGAAAGTACACTTTCATTTGAAAGCATTTACACAGCGTCCACAGAACTCCGAATTTACGGGAATCTCAGCAAATATTTTTTCACCCGTTCTTGTTGATACTTGGCAGGAAACATGAGCATACCAGTTACACGTGGCTGCCCAAATTTCATTCTTGTATGTTGAAGGGTTCATTTATATATTTTTAGATTTCACTTCATTTTTCCTTATAGGGATACATGCATTTGGAACCCTAAATGAAGTAGGGTTTGGGCTAGCTACTTTAAAAAAGACATAGTAAACTAGTTCTCAGTGCACTCTCTATGTTTTCTGCCTTGTTGATGGATCCCTAAGTACAGGCAAGGAAAATGCACTTTCAATTGAAAGCTTCCACAGGACTTCGAGTTTACTGGAATATCAGCTACCATTTTGTCACCCAATCTTCTTGCTACTCTTCAAGAAAGATTTGTACTCCAGTTGCACTTGGCTGCCCAAATCTTGTTTTTCTAGGTTGAAGTGTTCTTTGGCAGGAACACGTTGAAATTTTATTTGTCACTTCATGTTCCCCTATTGGAATACATGCATTTGGAACTCTAAATCAAACACAGTTTGTGCTAGTGGCTTGAATCTTTCCTCCCTCAATTAGTTCTAAGCTGGCTCTCTATGCATTGTTCCCTGTTGAAGTAGCCCTAAGCACAGGCAAGGATAATACACTTTCATTTGAAAGCATTTGTAGTACTTCCAGAGAACTCCGAGTGGATGGGAATCTCAGCAAATATTTTTTCACCAGATCTTGTTGATACTTGGCAAGCAAGATGACTATACCAGTCGTACTTGGCTGCCCAAATTTTGTTCTTCTAGGTTGCAGAGTTCTGTGGCAGGAACACTTTGAATTTTTAGGTTTCACTTCATTTAGTCCTAGAGGGATACACGCACATGAAACTCTAAATCATATTCAGTTTGTGCTAGCTTCTTGTAACTTTACTCAGTCAATTAGTTCTCATTGTGCTCTCTGTGCTTAGTTCCCTGATGAAGTAGACCTAAGCCAAGGCCAGAAAAATACACTTTCATTTGAAAGCATTTGTAGAACTTCCAAAGGACTCTGAGTTTACTGGAATCTCAGAAAATATTTTTTCACCCGTTCTTCTTAATGCTCATGAAGGATGATGTGTATACCAGTTGCACATGGCTGCCCAAATTGCTTTCTTCTAGGTAGAAGTGTTAGTTTGCAGGTACACTTTGAATTTTTAGGTTTCTCTTCATTTTCCCATATAGGGATACAGACATTTGGAACTCTAAATCAAACACGGTTTGTGCTAGTTGCTTGAAACTTGACTCGTTCAATTAATTCTTAGTGGGCTCTTTATGTTTTTTTCCCTATTGTAGTGGCCCTTAGAAGAGGCAGGGAAAATACACTTTCATTGGAAAGCGTTGACAGAGCTTCCACAGAACTTGGATTTTACTGGAATTTCACCAAGTATTTGTTCAACCAATCTTTTGGTACTCGGAAAGGAAGATGAGTATACCAGTTGCACTTAGATGCCCAAATTTCATTCTTCTAGGTTGAAGTATTCATTGTCAGGAACACATTGAATTTTGATATTTCACTTTGTTTTCCCCTCTAGGGATACATGCACTTGGAACTCTAAATCAAACACGGTTTGTGCTAGCTGCTTGAATCTTCACTCACTCAATTGGTTTTAAGTGTTTTCTTTATGCTTTTTTCCCTGTTGGTGTAGCCCTAAGCAGAAGCAAGGAAAATACACTTTCTTTTGAAAGCGTTTGCAGAGTTTCCACAGAACTCGGAGATTACTGGAATTTCAGCAAATATGTTTTCACCCGATCTTGTTGATACTTGGCAGGAAAGATGACTATACCATTTCCACTTAGCAGCCCAAATTTGGTTCTTCTAGGTTGAAGCATTTGTTTTTAGGAACACTTTGAATTTTTAGGTTTCACTTCGTTTTCCCCTATAGGGATACATGCATTTGGAACTCTAAATCAAACACAGTTTCTGCTAGGTGCTTGAAACATGACCCACTCAATTCATTCTCAGTGTGCTCTCTAGGCTTTGTTCCCTATGGAAGTTGTCCTAAGCAGAGGCAAGGAAAGTACACTTTCATTTTAAAGCATTTACACAGCGTCCACAGAACTCCGAATTTACGGGAATCTCAGCAAATATTTTTTTCACCCGTTCTTGTTGATACTTGGCAGGAAACATGAGCATACCAGTTACACGTGGCTGCCCAAATTTCATTCTTATAGGTTGAAGTATTCATTGTCAGGAACACATTGAATTTTGATATTTCACTTTGTTTTCCCCTCTAGGGATACATGCACTTGGAACTCTAAATCAAACACGGTTTGTGCTAGCTGCTTGAATCTTCACTCACTCAATTGGTTTTAAGTGTTTTCTTTATGCTTTTTTCCCTGTTGGTGGAGCCCTAAGCAGAAGCAAGGAAAATACACTTTCTTTTGAAAGCGTTTGCAGAGTTTCCACAGAACTCGGAGATTACTGGAATTTCAGCAAATATGTTTTCACCCAATCTTGTTGATACTTGGCAGGAAAGATGACTATACCATTTCCACTTAGCAGCCCAAATTTGGTTCTTCTAGGTTGAAGCATTTGTTTTTAGGAACCCTTTAAATTTTGAGGTTTCACTTCGTTTTCCCCTATAGGGATACATGCATTTGGAACTCTAAATCAAACACAGTTTCTGCTAGGTGCTTGAAACTTGACTCACTCAATTAGTTCTTGGTGCACTCTTTACGTTTTGTTCCCCTTTGAAGTGGCCCTGAGTAGAGGCAAGGACAATACACTTTCATTTGAAATTATTTGCATAGCTTCCACAGAAATCAGAGTTTACTGGAATCTCAGCAAATATTTTTTCACCCAATCTTGGGAATACTCAGGAGGAAACATGAATATACCAGTTGAACTTGGCTGCCCAAATTTCGTTCTTCTATGTTGTAGCGTTCATTGGCAGGAATACATTGAATTCTTCAGTTTCACTTCGTTCTCCCCTATAGGGATACAGGCATTTGGAACTCTACATCAAACAGGATTTCTGCTAGCTGCTTGAAACTTGACTCAGTCAATTAGTTATCAGTGCCCTCTCTATGCTTTGTTCCCTGTTTAAGTACCTATAAGCAAAGCCCATGAAAATACACTTGCCTTTGAAAGCGTTGGCAGACCTTCCACAGAACTCTGAATTTACTGGAATTTCAGCAAATGTTTTTTCTCCCAATCTTGGTAATACTTGGCAAGGATTATCATTATACCCGTTGCACTTGGCTGCTGAAATTTCTTTCTTCAAGCTTGAAGCGTTCGTTGGCTGTAACACTTTGAAGTTTAAGGGTTCACTTCGTTTTACCCTATAGGAATATGTGAATTTGGATCTCTAAATCAAACACGGTTTTTGCAAGCTGCTTAAAAATTGACTCAATCAATGAGTTCTAAGTGCGCTCTCTATGCTTTGTGCCCTTATGAAGTAGCCATTAGAATAGGCAAGACAAATACACTGTAATTTCAGCGTTTGCAGAGCAACTGCAGAACTCTGAGTTTACTGGAATCTCAACAAATATTTTTTCAAACGATCTTTTTGATGATTGCTGGAAAGATGCGTGTACCATTTGCACTTGACCATCCAAGTTTTGTTCTTTCAGGTTGTAGCATTCACTTTCAGGAACACTTTGTATTTTTAGGTGTCACTTCGTTTTCCCCTATAGGGATACATGCAATTTGGAAATCTAAATCAAACATGGTTTGTGCTAGCTGCTTGAAACTTGACTCAGTTATTTAGTTCTCAGTGTGTTCACTTTGCTTTTTGCTCTTTTGAATTTGCACTAAGCAGAGGCAAGGAAAATACACTTTCATTTGAATGCTTTTGCAGAGCTTCCACAAACTGGGATTTTACTGGAATTTCAGCAAATATTTTTTCACGCGATCTTGTAGATTCTCAGCAAGGATTTGAGTATACCAGTGGCACATGCCTGGCCAATTGTTTTTTTTTTTTTTCTTTTAGGTTGGAGCGTTCATTGGCAGCAATAGTTTGAATTTTTAGGTTTCACTTTCTTTTCCCTTACAGGGATACATGTTTTTGAAACTCTAAATCAAACACGGTTTGTGCTAGGTGCTTGAAACATGACCCACTCAATTCGTTCTCAGTGTGCTCTCTAGGCTTTGTTCCCTATGGAAGTTGTCCTAAGCAGAGGCAAGGAAAGTACACTTTCATTTTAAAGCATTTACACAGCGTCCACAGAACTCCGAATTTACGGGAATCTCAGCAAATATTTTTTCACCCGTTCTTGTTGATACTTGGCAGGAAACATGAGCATACCAGTTACACGTGGCTGCTCAAATTTCATTCTTGTATGTTGAAGGGTTCATTTATATATTTCAGATTTAACTTCATTTTTCCTTATATGGATACTTGCATTTGGAACCCTAAATGAAGTAGGGTTTGGGCTAGCTACTTTAAAAAAGACATAGTAAACTAGTTCTCAGTGCACTCTCTATGTTTTCTGCCTTGTTGATGGATCCCTAAGTACAGGCAAGGAAAATGCACTTTCAATTGAAAGCTTCCACAGGACTTCGAGTTTACTGGAATATCAGCTACCATTTTGTCACCCAATCTTCTTGCTACTCTTCAAGAAAGATTTGTACTCCAGTTGCACTTGGCTGCCCAAATCTTGTTTTTCTAGGTTGAAGTGTTCTTTGGCAGGAACACGTTGAAATTTTAGTTGTCACTTCATGTTCCCCTATTGGAATACATGCATTTGGAACTCTAAATCAAACACAGTTTGTGCTAGTGGCTTGAATCTTTCCTCCCTCAATTAGTTCTAAGCTGGCTCTCTATGAATTGTTCCCTGTTGAAGTAGCCCTAAGCACAGGCAAGGATAATACACTTTCATTTGAAAGCATTTGTAGTACTTCCAGAGAACTCCGAGTGGATGGGAATCTCAGCAAATATTTTTTCACCAGATCTTGTTGATACTTGGCAAGCAAGATGACTATACCAGTCGTACTTGGCTGCCCAAATTTTGTTCTTCTAGGTTGAAGTGTTCTGTGGCAGGAACACTTTGAATTTTTAGGTTTCACTTCATTTAGTCCTAGAGGGATACGCGCACTTGGAACTCTAAATCATATTCAGTTTGTGCTAGCTTCTTGTAACTTTACTCAGTCAATTAGTTCTCATTGTGCTCTCTGTGCTTAGTTCCCTGATGAAGTAGACCTAAGCCAAGGCCAGAAAAATACACTTTCATTTGAAAGCATTTGTAGAACTTCCAAAGGACTCTGAGTTTACTGGAATCTCAGAAAATATTTTTTCACCCGTTCTTCTTAATGCTCATCAAGGATTATGTGTATACCAGTTGCACATGGCTGCCCAAATTGCTTTCTTCTAGGTAGAAGTGTTAGTTTGCAGGTGCACTTTGAATTTTTAGTTTTCACTTCATTTTCCCATATAGGGATACAGACATTTGGAACACTAAATCAAACACGGTTTGTGCTAGTTGCTTGAAACTTGACTCGTTCAGTTAATTCTTATTGGGCTCTTTATGTTTTGTTCCCTATTGTAGTGGCCCTTAGAAGAGGCAAGGAAAATACACTTTCATTGGAAAGCGTTGACAGAGCTTCCACAGAACTTGGATTTTACTGGAATTTCACCAAGTATTTGTTCAACCAATCTTTTGGTACTCGGAAAGGAAGATGAGTATGCCAGTTGCACTTAGATGCCCAAATTTCATTCTTCTAGGTTGAAGTATTCATTGTCAGGAACACATTGAATTTTGATATTTCACTTTGTTTTCCCCTCTAGGGATACATGCACTTGGAACTCTAAATCAAACACGGTTTGTGCTAGCTGCTTGAATCTTCACTCACTCAATTGGTTTTAAGTGTTTTCTTTATGCTTCTTTCCCTGTTGGTGTAGCCCTAAGCAGAAGCAAGGAAAATACACTTTCTTTTGAAAGCGTTTGCAGAGCTTCCACAGAACTCGGAGATTACTGGAATTTCAGCAAATATGTTTTCACCCGATCTTGTTGATACTTGGCAGGAAAGATGACTATACCATTTCCACTTAGCAGCCCAAATTTGGTTGTTCTAGGTTGAAGCATTTGTTTTGAGGAACACTTTGAATTTTTAGGTTTCACTTCGTTTTCCCCTATAGGGATACATGCATTTGGAACTCTAAATCAAACACAATTTCTGCTAGGTGCTTGAAACTTGACTCACTCAATTAGTTCTTGGTGCACTCTTTACGTTTTGTTCCCCGTTGAAGTGGCCCTGAGTAGAGGCAAGGACAATACACTTTCATTTGAAATCATTTGCATAGCTTCCACAGAAATCCGAGTTTACTGGAATCTCAGCAAATATTTTTTCACCCAATCTTGGGAATACTCATGAGGAAACATGAATATACCAGTTGAACTTGGCTGCCCAAATTTCGTTCTTCTATGTTGTAGCGTTCATTGGCAGGAATACATTGAATTCTTCAGTTTCACTTCGTTCTCCCCTATAGGGATACAGGCATTTGGAACTCTACATCAAACAGGATTTCTGCTAGCTGCTTGAAACTTGACTCAGTCAATTAGTTATCAGTGCCCTCTCTATGCTTTGTTCCCTGTTTAAGTAGCTATAAGCAGAGCCCATGAAAATACACTTTCCTTTGAAAGCGTTTGCAGACCTTCCGCAGAACTCTTATTTTACTGGAATTTCAGCAAATGTTTTTTCTCCCAATCTTGGTAATACTTGGCAAGGATTATCATTATACCCGTTGCACTTGGCTGCTGAAATTTCTTTCTTCAAGCTTGAAGCGTTCGTTGTCTGTAACACTTTGAAGTTTAAGGGTTCACTTCGTTTTACCCTATAGGAATATGTGAATTTGGATCTCTAAATCAAACACGGTTTTTGCCAGCTGCTTAAAAATTGACTCAATCAATGAGTTCTAAGTGCGCTCTCTATGCTTTGTGCCCTTATGAAGCAGCCATTAGAATAGGCAAGACAAATACACTGTAATTTCAGCGTTTGCAGAGCAACTGCAGAACTCTGAGTTTACTGGAATCTCAACAAATATTTTTTCAAACGATCTTTTTGATGATTGCTGGAAAGATGCGTGTACCATTTGCACTTGACCATCCAAGTTTTGTTCTTTCAGGTTGTAGCATTCACTTTCAGGAACACTTTGTATTTTTAGGTGTCACTTCGTTTTCCCCTATAGGGATACATGCAATTTGGAAATCTAAATCAAACATGGTTTGTGCTAGCTGCTTGAAACTTGACTCAGTTATTTAGTTCTCAGTGTGTTCACTTTGCTTTTTGCTCTTTTGAATTTGCACTAAGCAGAGGCAAGGAAAATACACTTTCATTTGAATGCTTTTGCAGAGCTTCCACAAACTGGCATTTTACTGGAATTTCAGCAAATATTTTTTCACGCGATCTTGTAGATTCTCAGCACGGATTTGAGTATACCAGTGGCACATGCCTGGCCAATTGTTTTTTTTTCTTTTAGGTTGGAGCGTTCATTGGCAGCAATAGTTTGAATTTTTAGGTTTCACTTTCTTTTCCCTTACAGGGATACATGTTTTTGAAACTCTAAATCAAACACGGTTTGTGCTAGGTGCTTGAAACATGACCCACTCAATTCGTTCTCATTGTGCTCTCTAGGCTTTGTTCCCTATGGAAGTTGTCCTAAGCAGAGGCAAGGAAAGTACACTTTCATTTTAAAGCATTTACACAGCGTCCACAGAACTCCGAATTTACGGGAATCTCAGCAAATATTTTTTCACCCGTTCTTGTTGATACTTGGCAGGAAACATGAGCATACCAGTTACACGTGGCTGCCCAAATTTCATTCTTGTATGTTGAAGGGTTCATTTATATATTTTTAGATTTCACTTCATTTTTCCTTATAGGGATACTTGCATTTGGAACCCTAAATGAAGTAGGGTTTGGGCTAGCAACTTTAAAAAAGACATAGTAAACTAGTTCTCAGTGCACTCTCTATGTTTTCTGCCTTGTTGATGGATCCCTAAGTACTGGCAAGGAAAATGCACTTTCAATTGAAAGCTTCCACAGGACTTTGAGTTTACTGGAATATCAGCTACCATTTTGTCACCCAATCTTCTTGCTACTCTTCAAGAAAGACTTGTACTCCAGTTGCACTTGGCTGCCCAAATCTTGTTTTTCTAGGTTGAAGTGTTCTTTGGCAGGAACACGTTGAACTTTTAGTTGTCACTTCATGTTCCCCTATTGGAATACATGCATTTGGAACTCTAAATCAAACACAGTTTGTGCTAGTGGCTTGAATCTTTCCTCTCTCAATTAGTTCTAAGCTGGCTCTCTATGCATTGTTCCCTGTTGAAGTAGCCCTAAGCACAGGCAAGGAAAATACACTTTCATTTGAAAGCATTTGTAGTACTTCCAGAGAACTCCGAGTGGATGGGAATCTCAGCAAATATTTTTTCACCAGATCTTGTTGATACTTGGCAAGCAAGATGACTATACCAGTCGTACTTGGCTGCCCAAATTTTGTTCTTCTAGGTTGAAGTGTTCTGTGGCAGGAACACTTTGAATTTTTAGGTTTCACTTCATTTAGTCCTAGAGGGATACACGCACTTGGAACTCTAAATCAAATTCAGTTTGTGATAGCTTCTTGTAACTTTACTCAGTCAATTAGTTCTCATTGTGCTCTCTGTGCTTAGTTCCCTGATGAAGTAGACCTAAGCCAAGGCCAGAAAAATACACTTTCATTTGAAAGCATTTGTAGAACTTCCAAAGGACTCTGAGTTTACTGGAATCTCAGAAAATATTTTTTCACCCGTTCTTCTTAATGCTCATCAAGGATTATGTGTATACCAGTTGCACATGGCTGCCCAAATTGCTTTCTTCTAGGTAGAAGTGATACTTTGCAGGTACACTTTGAATTTTTACGTTTCACTTCATTTTCCCATATAGGGATACAGACATTTGGAACTCTAAATCAAACACGGTTTGTGCTAGTTGCTTGAAACTTGACTCATTCAATTAATTCTTAGTGGGCTCTTTATGTTTTGTTCCCTATTGTAGTGGCACTTAGAAGAGGCAAGGAAAATACACTTTCATTGGAAAGCGTTGACAGAGCTTCCACAGAACTTGGATTTTACTGGAATTTCACCAAGTATTTGTTCAACCAATCTTTTGGTACTCGGAAAGGAAGATGAGTATGCCAGTTGCACTTAGATGCCCAAATTTCATTCTTCTAGGTTGAAGTATTCATTGTCAGGAACACATTGAATTTTGATATTTCACTTTGTTTTCCCCTCTAGGGATACATGCACTTGGAACTCTAAATCAAACACGGTTTGTGCTAGCTGCTTGAATCTTCACTCACTCAATTGGTTTTAAGTGTTTTCTTTATGCTTTTTTCCCTGTTGGTGGAGCCCTAAGCAGAAGCAAGGAAAATACACTTTCTTTTGAAAGCGTTTGCAGAGCTTCCACAGAACTCGGAGATTACTGGAATTTCAGCAAATATTTTTTCACCCGATCTTGTTGATACTTGGCAGGAAAGATGACTATACCATTTCCACTTAGCAGCCCAAATTTGGTTCTTCTAGGTTGAAGCATTTGTTTTTAGGAACACTTTGAATTTTTAGGTTTCACTTCGTTTTCCCCTATAGGGATACATGCATTTGGAACTCTAAATCAAACACAGTTTCTGCTAGGTGCTTGAAACTTGACTCACTCAATTAGTTCTTGGTGCACTCTTTATGTTTTGTTCATCGTTGAAGTGGCCCTGAGTAGAGGCAAGGACAATACACTTTCATTTGAAATCATTTGCATAGCTTCCACAGAAATCCGAGTTTACTGGAATCTCAGCAAATATTTTTTCACCCAATCTTGGGAATACTCATGAGGAAACATGAATATACCAGTTGAACTTGGCTGCCCAAATTTCGTTCTTCTATGTTGTAGCGTTCATTGGCAGGAATACATTGAATTCTTCAGTTTCACTTCGTTCTCCCCTATAGGGATACAGGCATTTGGAACTCTACATCAAACAGGATTTCTGCTAGCTGCTTGAAACTTGACTCAGTCAATTAGTTATCAGTGCCCTCTCTATGCTTTGTTCCCTGTTTAAGTAGCTATAAGCAGAACCCATGAAAATACACTTTCCTTTGAAAGCGTTTGCAGACCTTCCGCAGAACTCTTATTTTACTGGAATTTCAGCAAATGTTTTTTCTCCCAATCTTGGTAATACTTGGCAAGGATTATCATTATACCCGTTGCACTTGGCTGCTGAAATTTCTTTCTTCAAGCTTGAAGCGTTCGTTGGCTGTAACACTTTGAAGTTTAAGGGTTCACTTCGTTTTACCCTATAGGAATATGTGAATTTGGATCTCTAAATCAAACACGGTTTTTGCCAGCTGCTTAAAAATTGACTCAATCAATGAGTTCTAAGTGCGCTCTCTATGCTTTGTGCCCTTATGAAATAGCCATTAGAATAGGCAAGACAAATACACTGTAATTTCAGCGTTTGCAGAGCAACTGCAGAACTCTGAGTTTACTGGAATCTCAACAAATATTTTTTCAAACGATCTTTTTGATGATTGCTGGAAAGATGCGTGTACCATTTGCACTTGACCATCCATGTTTTGTTCTTTCAGGTTGTAGCATTCACTTTCAGGAACACTTTGTATTTTTAGGTGTCACTTCGTTTTCCCCTATAGGGATACATGCAATTTGGAAATCTAAATCAAACATGGTTTGTGCTAGCTGCTTGAAACTTGACTCAGTTATTTAGTTCTCAGTGTGTTCACTTTGCTTTTTGCTCTTTTGAATTTGCACTAAGCAGAGGCAAGGAAAATACACTTTCATTTGAATGCTTTTGCAGAGCTTCCACAAACTGGCATTTTACTGGAATTTCAGCAAATATTTTTTCACGCGATCTTGTAGATTCTCAGCAAGGATTTGAGTATACCAGTGGCACATGCCTGGCCAATTGTTTTTTTTTTCTTTTAGGTTGGAGCGTTCATTGGCAGCAATAGTTTGAATTTTTAGGTTTCACTTTCTTTTCCCTTACAGGGATACATGTTTTTGAAACTCTAAATCAAACACGGTTTGTGCTAGGTGCTTGAAACATGACCCACTCAATTCGTTCTCATTGTGCTCTCTAGGCTTTGTTCCCTATGGAAGTTGTCCTAAGCAGAGGCAAGGAAAGTACACTTTCATTTTAAAGCATTTACACAGCGTCCACAGAACTCCGAATTTACGGGAATCTCAGCAAATATTTTTTCACCCGTTCTTGTTGATACTTGGCAGGAAACATGAGCATACCAGTTACACGTGGCTGCCCAAATTTCATTCTTGTATGTTGAAGGGTTCATTTATATATTTTTAGATTTCACTTCATTTTTCCTTATAGGGATACTTGCATTTGGAACCCTAAATGAAGTAGGGTTTGGGCTAGCAACTTTAAAAAAAGACATAGTAAACTAGTTCTCAGTGCACTCTCTATGTTTTCTGCCTTGTTGATGGATCCCTAAGTACTGGCAAGGAAAATGCACTTTCAATTGAAAGCTTCCACAGGACTTCGAGTTTACTGGAATATCAGCTACCATTTTGTCACCCAATCTTCTTGCTACTCTTCAAGAAAGATTTGGACTCCAGTTGCACTTGGCTGCCCAAATCTTGTTTTTCTAGGTTGAAGTGTTCTTTGGCAGGAACACGTTGAACTTTTAGTTGTCACTTCATGTTCCCCTATTGGAATACATGCATTTGGAACTCTAAATCAAACACAGTTTGTGCTAGTGGCTTGAATCTTTCCTCTCTCAATTAGTTCTAAGCTGGCTCTCTATGCATTGTTCCCTGTTGAAGTAGCCCTAAGCACAGGCAAGGAAAATACACTTTCATTTGAAAGCATTTGTAGTACTTCCAGAGAACTCCAAGTTGATGGGAATCTCAGCAAATATTTTTTCACCAGATCTTGTTGATACTTGGCAAGCAAGATGACTATACCAGTCGTACTTGGCTGCCCAAATTTTGTTCTTCTAGGTTGAAGTGTTCTGTGCCAGGAACACTTTGAATTTTTAGGTTTCACTTCATTTAGTCCTAGAGGGATACACGCACTTGGAACTCTAAATCATATTCAGTTTGTGCTAGCTTCTTGTAACTTTACTCAGTCAATTAGTTCTCATTGTGCTCTCTGTGCTTAGTTCCCTGATGAAGTAGACCTAAGCCAAGGCCAGAAAAATACACTTTCATTTGAAAGCATTTGTAGAACTTCCAAAGGACTCTGAGTTTACTGGAATCTCAGAAAATATTTTTTCACCCGTTCTTCTTAATGCTCATCAAGGATTATGTGTATACCAGTTGCACATGGCTGCCCAAATTGCTTTCTTCTAGGTAGAAGTGATAGTTTGCAGGTACACTTTGAATTTTTACGTTTCACTTCATTTTCCCATATAGGGATACAGACATTTGGAACTCTAAATCAAACACGGTTTGTGCTAGTTGCTTGAAACTTGACTCATTCAATTAATTCTTAGTGGGCTCTTTATGTTTTGTTCCCTATTGTAGTGGCCCTTAGAAGAGGCAAGGAAAATACACTTTCATTGGAAAGCGTTGACAGAGCTTCCACAGAACTTGGATTTTACTGGAATTTCACCAAGTATTTGTTCAACCAATCTTTTGGTACTTGGAAAGGAAGATGAGTATGCCAGTTGCACTTAGATGCCCAAATTTCATTCTTCTAGGTTGAAGTATTCATTGTCAGGAACACATTGAATTTTGATATTTCACTTTGTTTTCCCCTCTAGGGATACATGCACTTGGAACTCTAAATCAAACACGGTTTGTGCTAGCTGCTTGAATCTTCACTCACTCAATTGGTTTTAAGTGTTTTCTTTATGCTTTTTTCCCTGTTGGTGTAGCCCTAAGCAGAAGCAAGGAAAATACACTTTCTTTTGAAAGCGTTTGCAGAGCTTCCACAGAACTCGGAGATTACTGGAATTTCAGCAGATATGTTTTCACCCGATCTTGTTGATACTTGGCAGGAAAGATGACTATACCATTTCCACTTAGCAGCCCAAATTTGGTTCTTCTAGGTTGAAGCATTTGTTTTTAGGAACACTTTGAATTTTTAGGTTTCACTTCGTTTTCCCCTATAGGGATACATGCATTTGGAACTCTAAATCAAACACAGTTTCTGCTAGGTGCTTGAAACTTGACTCACTCAATTAGTTCTTGGTGCACTCTTTATGTTTTGTTCCCCTTTGAAGTGGCCCTGAGTAGAGGCAAGGACAATACACTTTCATTTGAAATCATTTGCATAGCTTCCACAGAAATCCGAGTTTACTGGAATCTCAGCAAATATTTTTTCACCCAATCTTGGGAATACTCATGAGGAAACATGAATATACCAGTTGAACTTGGCTGCCCAAATTTCGTTCTTCTATTTTGTAGCGTTCATTGGCAGGAATACATTGAATTCTTCAGTTTCACTTCGTTCTCCCCTATAGGGATACAGGCATTTGGAACTCTACATCAAACAGGATTTCTGCTAGCTGCTTGAAACTTGACTCAGTCAATTAGTTATCAGTGCCCTCTCTATGCTTTGTTCCCTGTTTAAGTACCTATAAGCAGAGCCCATGAAAATACACTTGCCTTTGAAAGCGTTTGCAGACCTTCCACAGAACTCTGATTTTACTGGAATTTCAGCAAATGTTTTTTCGCCCAATCTTGGTAATACTTGGCAAGGATTATCATTATACCCCTTGCACTTGGCTGCTGAAATTTCTTTCTTCAAGCTTGAAGCGTTCGTTGGCTGTAACACTTTGAAGTTTAAGGGTTCACTTCGTTTTACCCTATAGGAATATGTGAATTTGGATCTCTAAATCAAACACGGTTTTTGCCAGCTGCTTAAAAATTGACTCAATCAATGAGTTCTAAGTGCGCTCTCTATGCTTTGTGCCCTTATGAAGTAGCCATTAGAATAGGCAAGACAAATACACTGTAATTTCAGCGTTTGCAGAGCAACTGCAGAACTCTGAGTTTACTGGAATCTCAACAAATATTTTTTCAAACGATCTTTTTGATGATTGCTGGAAAGATGCGTGTACCATTTGCACTTGACCATCCAAGTTTTGTTCTTTCAGGTTGTAGCATTCACTTTCAGGAACACTTTGTATTTTTAGGTGTCACTTCGTTTTCCCCTATAGGGATACATGCAATTTGGAAATCTAAATCAAACATGGTTTGTGCTAGCTGCTTGAAACTTGACTCAGTTATTTAGTTCTCAGTGTGTTCACTTTGCTTTTTGCTCTTTTGAATTTGCACTAAGCAGAGGCAAGGAAAATACACTTTCATTTGAATGCTTTTGCAGTGCTTCCACAAACTGGCATTTTACTGGAATTTCAGCAAATATTTTTTCACGCGATCTTGTAGATTCTCAGCAAGGATTTGAGTATACCAGTGGCACATGCCTGGCCAATTGTTTTTTTTTTCTTTTAGGTTGGAGCGTTCATTGGCAGCAATAGTTTGAATTTTTAGGTTTCACTTTCTTTTCCCTTACAGGGATACATGTTTTTGAAACTCTAAATCAAACACGGTTTGTGCTAGGTGCTTGAAACATGACCCACTCAATTCGTTCTCAGTGTGCTCTCTAGGCTTTGTTCCCTATGGAAGTTGTCCTAAGCAGAGGCAAGGAAAGTACACTTTCATTTTAAAGCATTTACACAGCGTCCACAGAACTCCGAATTTACGGGAATCTCAGCAAATATTTTTTCACCCGTTCTTGTTGATACTTGGCAGGAAACATGAGCATACCAGTTACACGTGGCTGCCCAAATTTCATTCTTGTATGTTGAAGGGTTCATTTATATATTTTTAGATTTCACTTCATTTTTCCTTATAGGGATACTTGCATTTGGAACCCTAAATGAAGTAGGGTTTGGGCTAGCTACTTTAAAAAAGACATAGTAAACTAGTTCTCAGTGCACTCTCTATGTTTTCTGCCGTGTTGATGGATCCGTAAGCACAGGCAAGGAAAATGAACTTTCAATTGAAAGCTTCCACGGGACTTCGAGTTTACTGGAATATCAGCTACCATTTTGTCACCCAATCTTCTGGCTACTCTTCAAGAAAGATTTGTACTCCAGTTGCACTTGGCTGCCCAAATCTTGTTTTTCTAGGTTGAAGTGTTCTTTGGCAGAAACACGTTGAAATTTTAGTTGTCACTTCATGTTCCCCTATTGGAATACATGCATTTGGAACTCTAAATCAAACACAGTTTGTGCTAGTGGCTTGAATCTTTCCTCTCTCAATTGGTTCTAAGCTGGCTCTCTATGCATTGTTCCCTGTTGAAGTAGCCCTAAGCACAGGCAAGGAAAATACACTTTCATTTGAAAGCATTTGTAGTACTTCCAGAGAACTCCGAGTTGATGGGAATCTCAGCAAATATTTTTTCACCAGATCTTGTTGATACTTGGCAAGCAAGATGACTATACCAGTCGTACTTGGCTGCCCAAATTTTGTTCTTCTAGGTTGAAGTGTTCTGTGGCAGGAACACTTTGAATTTTTAGGTTTCACTTCATTTAGTCCTAAAGGGATACACGCACTTGGAACTCTAAATCATATTCAGTTTGTGCTAGATTCTTGTAACTTTACTCAGTCAATTAGTTCTCATTGTGCTCTCTGTGCTTAGTTCCCTGATGAAGTAGACCTAAGCCAAGGCCAGAAAAATACACTTTCATTTGAAAGCATTTGTAGAACTTCCAAAGGACTCTGAGTTTACTGGAATCTCAGAAAATATTTTTTTCACCCGTTCTTCTTAATGCTCATCAAGGATTATGTGTATACCAGTTGCACATGGCTGCCCAAATTGCTTTCTTCTAGGTAGAAGTGTTAGTTTGCAGGTACACTTTGAATTTTTAGGTTTCACTTCATTTTCCCATATAGGGATACAGACATTTGGAACTCTAAATCAAACACGGTTTGTGCTAGTTGCTTGAAACTTGACTCATTCAATTAATTCTTAGTGGGCTCTTTATGTTTTGTTCCCTATTGTAGTGGCCCTTAGAAGAGGCAAGGAAAATTCACTTTCATTGGAAAGCGTTGACAGAGCTTCCACAGAACTTGGATTTTACTGGAATTTCACCAAGTAATTGTTCAACCAATCTTTTGGTACTCGGAAAGGAAGATGAGTATGCCAGTTGCACTTAGATGCCCAAATTTCATTCTTCTATGTTGAAGTATTCATTGTCAGGAACACATTGAATTTTGATATTTCACTTTGTTTTCCCCTCTAGGGATACATGCACTTGGAACTCTAAATCAAACACGGTTTGTGCTAGCTGCTTGAATCTTCACTCACTCAATTGGTTTTAAGTGTTTTCTTTATGCTTTTTTCCCTGTTGGTGTAGCCCTAAGCAGAAGCAAGGAAAATACACTTTCTTTTGAAAGCGTTTGCAGAGCTTCCACAGAACTCGGAGATTACTGGAATTTCAGCAAATATGTTTTCACCCGATCTTGTTGATACTTGGCAGGAAAGATGACTATACCATTTCCACTTAGCAGCCCAAATTTGGTTCTTCTAGGTTGAAGCATTTGTTTTTAGGAACACTTTGAATTTTTAGGTTTCACTTCGTTTTCCCCTCTAAGGATACATGCATTTGGAACTCTAAATCAAACACAGTTTCTGCTAGGTGCTTGAAACTTGACTCACTCAATTAGTTCTTGGTGCACTCTTTACGTTTTGTTCCCCGTTGAAGCGGCCCTGAGTAGAGGCAAGGACAATACACTTTCATTTGAAATCATTTGCATAGCTTCCACAGAAATCCGAGTTTACTGGAATCTCAGCAAATATTTTTTCACCCAATCTTGGGAATACTCATGAGGAAACATGAATAGAGCAGTTGAACTTGGCTGCCCAAATTTCGTTCTTCTATGTTGTAGCGTTCATTGGCAGGAATACATTGAATTCTTCAGTTTCACTTCGTTCTCACCTATAGGGATACAGGCATTTGGAACTCTACATCAAACAGGATTTCTGCTAGCTGCTTGAAACTTGACTCAGTCAATTAGTTATCAGTGCCCTCTCTATGCTTTGTTACCTGTTTAAGTACCTATAAGCAGAGCCCATGAAAATACACTTGCCTTTGAAAGCGTTTGCAGACCTTCCACAGAACTCTGATTTTACTGGAATTTCAGCGAATGTTTTTTCTCCCAATCTTGGTAATACTTGGCAAGGATTATCATTATACCCGTTGCACTTGGCTGCTGAAATTACTTTCTTCAAGCTTGAAGCGTTCGTTGGCTGTAACACTTTGAAGTTTAAGGGTTCACTTCGTTTTACCCTATAGGAATATGTGAATTTGGATCTCTAAATCAAACACGGTTTTTGCTAGCTGCTTAAAAATTGACTCAATCAATGTGTTCTAAGTGCGCTCTCTATGCTTTGTGCCCTTATGAAGTAGCCATTAGAATAGGCAAGACAAATACACTGTAATTTCAGCGTTTGCAGAGCAACTGCAGAACTCTGAGTTTACTGGAATCTCAACAAATATTTTTTCAAACGATCTTTTTGATGATTGCTGGAAAGATGCGTGTACCATTTGCACTTGACCATCCAAGTTTTGTTCTTTCAGGTTGTAGCATTCACTTTCAGGAACACTTTGTATTTTTAGGTGTCACTTCGTTTTCCCCTATAGGGATACATGCAATTTGGAAATCTAAATCAAACATGGTTTGTGCTAGCTGCTTGAAACTTGACTCAGTTATTTAGTTCTCAGTGTGTTCACTTTGATTTTTGCTCTTTTGAATTTGCACTAAGCAGAGGCAAGGAAAATACACTTTCATTTGAATGCTTTTGCAGAGCTTCCACAAACTGGCATTTTACTGGAATTTCAGCAAATATTTTTTCACGCGATCTTGTAGATTCTCAGCAAGGATTTGAGTATACTAGTGTCACATGCCTGGCCAATTGTCTTTTTTTTTTTTTTTCTTTTAGGTTGGAGCGTTCATTGGCAGCAATAGTTTGAATTTTTAGGTTTCACTTTCTTTTCCCTTACAGGGATACATGTTTTTGAAACTCTAAATCAAACACGGTTTGTGCTAGGTGCTTGAAACATGACCCACTCAATTCGTTCTCAGTGTGCTCTCTAGGCTTTGTTCCCTATGGAAGTTGTCCTAAGCAGAGGCAAGGAAAGTACACTTTCATTTTGAAGCATTTACACAGCGTCCACAGAACTTGGATTTTACTGGAATTTCACCAAGTATTTGTTCAACCAATCTTTTGGTACTCGGAAAGGAAGATGAGTATGCCAGTTGCACTTAGATGCCCAAATTTCATTCTTCTAGGTTGAAGTATTCATTGTCAGGAACACATTGAATTTTGATATTTCACTTTGTTTTCCCCTCTAGGGATACATGCACTTGGAACTCTAAATCAAACACGGTTTGTGCTAGCTGCTTGAATCTTCACTCACTCAATTGGTTTTAAGTGTTTTCTTTATGCTTTTTTCCCTGTTGGTGTAGCCCTAAGCAGAAGCAAGGAAAATACACTTTCTTTTGAAAGCGTTTGCAGAGCTTCCACAGAACTCGGAGATTACCGGAATTTCAGCAAATATGTTTTCACCCGATCTTGTTGATACTTGGCAGGAAAGATGACTATACCATTTCCACTTAGCAGCCCAAATTTGGTTCTTCTAGGTTGAAGCATTTGTTTTTAGGAACCCTTTAAATTTTTAGGTTTCACTTCGTTTTCCCCTATAGGGATACATGCATTTGGAACTCTAAATCAAACACAGTTTCTGCTAGGTGCTTGAAACTTGACTCACTCAATTAGTTCTTGGTGCACTCTTTACGTTTTGTTCCCCGTTGAAGTGGCCCTGAGTAGAGGCAAGGACAATACACTTTCATTTGAAATCATTTGCATAGCTTCCACAGAAATCCGAGTTTACTGGAATCTCAGCAAATATTTTTTCACCCAATCTTGGGAATACTCATGAGGAAACATGAATATACCAGTTGAACTTGGCTGCCCAAATTTCGTTCTTCTATGTTGTAGCGTTCATTGGCAGGAATACATTGAATTCTTCAGTTTCACTTCGTTCTCCACTATAGAGATACAGACATTTGGAACTCTACATCAAACAGGATTTCTGCCAGCTGCTTGAAACTTGACTCAGTCAATTAGTTATCAGTGCCCTCTCAATGTTTTGTTCCCTGTTTAAGTACCTATAAGCAGAGCCCATGAAAATACACTTGCCTTTGAAAGCGTTTGCAGACCTTCCACAGAACTCTGAATTTACTGGAATTTCAGCGAATGTTTTTTCGCCCAATCTTGGTAATACTTGGCAAGGATTATCATTATACCCGTTGCACTTGGCTGCTGAAATTTCTTTCTTCAAGCTTGAAGCGTTCGTTGGCTGTAACACTTTGAAGTTTAAGGGTTCACTTCGTTTTACCCTATAGGAATATGTGAATTTGGATCTCTAAATCAAACACGGTTTTTGCCAGCTGCTTAAAAATTGACTCAATCAATGAGTTCTAAGTGCGCTCTCTATGCTTTGTGCCCTTATGAAGTAGCCATTAGAATAGGCAAGACAAATACACTGTAATTTCAGCGTTTGCAGAGCAACTGCAGAACTCTGAGTTTACTGGAATCTCAACAAATATTTTTTCAAACGATCTTTTTGATGATTGCTGGAAAGATGGGTGTACCATTTGCACTTGACCATCCAAGTTTTGTTCTTTCAGGTTGTAGCATTCACTTTCAGGAACACTTTGTATTTTTAGGTGTCACTTCGTTTTCCCCTATAGGGATACATGCAATTTGGAAATCTAAATCAAACATGGTTTGTGCTAGCTGCTTGAAACTTGACTCAGTTATTTAGTTCTCAGTGTGTTCACTTTGCTTTTTGCTCTTTTGAATTTGCACTAAGCAGAGGCAAGGAAAATACACTTTCATTTGATTGCTTTTGCAGAGCTTCCACAAACTGGCATTTTACTGGAATTTCAGCAAATATTTTTTCACGCGATCTTGTAGATTCTCAGCAAGGATTTGAGTATACTAGTGGCACATGCCTGGCCAATTGTTTTTTTTTTTTTTCTTTTTGGTTGGAGCGTTCATTGGCAGCAATAGTTTGAATTTTTAGGTTTCACTTTCTTTTCCCTTACAGGGATACATGTTTTTGAAACTCTAAATCAAACACGGTTTGTGCTAGGTGCTTGAAACATGACCCACTCAATTCGTTCTCAGTGTGCTTTCTAGGCTTTGTTCCCTATGGAAGTTGTCCTAAGCAGAGGCAAGGAAAGTACACTTTCATTTTAAAGCATTTACACAGCATCCACAGAACTCCGAATTTACGGGAATCTCAGCAAATATTTTTTCACCCGTTCTTGTTGATACTTGGCAGGAAACATGAGCATACCAGTTACACGTGGCTGCCCAAATTTCATTCTTCTAGGTTGAAGTATTCATTGTCAGGAACACATTGAATTTTGATATTTCACTTTGTTTTCCCCTCTAGGGATACATGCACTTGGAACTCTAAATCAAACACGGTTTTGTGGTAGCTGCTTGAATCTTCACTCACTCAATTGGTTTTAAGTGTTTTCTTTATGCTTTTTTTCCCTGTTGGTGTAGCCCTAAGCAGAAGCAAGGAAAATACACTTTCTTTTGAAAGCGTTTGCAGAGCTTCCACAGAACTCTGAGATTACTGGAATTTCAGCCAATATTTTTTCACCCGATCTTGTTGATACTTGGCAGGAAAGATGACTATACCATTTCCACTTAGCAGCCCAAATTTTTTTCTTTTAGGTTGAAGCATTTGTTTTTAGGAACACTTTGAATTTTTAGTTTTCACTTCGTTTTCCCCTATAGGGATACATGCATTTGGAACTCTAAATCAAACACAGTTTCTGCTAGGTGCTTGAAACTTGACTCACTCAATTAGTTCTTGGTGCACTCTTTATGTTTTGTTCCCCGTTGAAGTGGCCCTGAGTAGAGGCAAGGACAATACACTTTCATTTGAAATCATTTGCATAGCTTCCACAGAAATCCGAGTTTACTGGAATCTCAGCAAATATTTTTTCACCCAATCTTGGGAATACTCATGAGGAAACATGAATATACCAGTTGAACTTGGCTGCCCAATTTCGTTCTTCTATGTTGTAGCGTTCATTGGCAGGAATACATTGAATTCTTCAGTTTCACTTCGTTCTCCCCTATAGGGATACAGGCATTTGGAACTCTACATCAAACAGGATTTCTGCTAGCTGCTTGAAACTTGACTCAGTCAATTAGTTATCAGTGCCCTCTCTATGCTTTGTTTCCTGTTTAAGTACCTATAAGAAGAGCCCATGAAAATACACTTGCCTTTGAAAGCGTTTGCAGACCTTCCACAGAACTCTGATTTTACTGGAATTTCAGCAAATGTTTTTTCTCCCAATCTTGGTAATACTTGGCAAGGATTATCATTATAGCCGTTGCACTTGGCTGCTGAAATTTCTTTCTTCAAGCTTGAAGCGTTCGTTGGCTGTAACACTTTGAAGTTTAAGGGTTCACTTCGTTTTACCCTATAGGAATATGTGAATTTGGATCTCTAAATCAAACACGGTTTTTGCCAGCTGCTTAAAAATTGACTCAATCAATGAGTTCTAAGTGCGCTCTCTATGCTTTGTGCCCTTATGAAGTAGCCATTAGAATAGGCAAGACAAATACACTGTAATTTCAGCGTTTGCAGAGCAACTGCAGAACTCTGAGTTTACTGGAATCTCAACAAATATTTTTTCAAACGATCTTTTTGATGATTGCTGGAAAGATGCGTGTACCATTTGCACTTGACCATCCAAGTTTTGTTCTTTCAGGTTGTAGCATTCACTTTCAGGAACACTTTGTATTTTTAGGTGTCATTTCTTTTTCCCCTAAAGGATACACGCAATTTGGAAATCTAAATCAAACATGGTTTGTGCTAGCTGCTTGAAACTTGACTCAGTTATTTAGTTCTCAGTATGTTCACTTTGCTTTTTGCTCTTTTGAATTTGCACTAAGCAGAGGCAAGGAAAATACACTTTCATTTGAATGCTTTTTTAGAGCTTCCTCAAACTGGCATTTTACTGGAATTTCAGCAAATATTTTTTCACGCGATCTTGTAGATTCTCAGCAAGGATTTGAGTATACCAGTGGCACATGCCTGGCCAATTGTTCTTTTTTTCTTTTAGGTTGGAGCGTTCATTGGCAGCAATAGTTTGAATTTTTAGGTTTCACTTTCTTTTCCCTTACAGGGATACATGTTTTTGAAACTCTAAATCAAACACGGTTTGTGCTAGGTGCTTGAAACATGACCCACTCAATTCGTTCTCAGTGTGCTCTCTAGGCTTTGTTCCCTACTGAAGTTGTCCTAAGCAGAGGCAAGGAAAGTACACTTTCATTTTAAAGCATTTACACAGCGTCCACAGAACTCCGAATTTACGGGAATCTCAGCAAATATTTTTTCACCCGTTCTTGTTGATACTTGGCAGGAAACATGAGCATACCAGTTACACGTGGCTGCCCAAATTTCATTCTTGTATGTTGAAGGGTTCATTTATATATTTTTAGATTTCACTTCATTTTTCCTTATAGGGATACATGCATTTGGAACCCTAAATGAAGTAGGGTTTGGGCTAGCTACTTTTAAAAAGACATAGTAAACTAGTTCTCAGTGCACTCTCTATGTTTTCTGCCTTGTTGATGGATCCCTAAGTACAGGCAAGGAAAATGCACTTTCAATTGAAAGCTTCCACAGGACTTCGAGTTTACTGGAATATCAGCTACCATTTTGTCACCCAATCTTCTTGCTACTCTTCAAGAAAGATTTGTACTCCAGTTGCACTTGGCTGCCCAAATCTTGTTTTTCTAGGTTGAAGTGTTCTTTGGCAGGAACACGTTGAACTTTTAGTTGTCACTTCATGTTCCCCTATTGGAATACATGCATTTGGAACTCTAAATCAAACACAGTTTGTGCTAGTGGCTTGAATCTTTCCTCTCTCAATTAGTTCTAAGCTGGCTCTCTATGCATTGTTCCCTGTTGAAGTAGCCCTAAGCACAGGCAAGGAAAATACACTTTCATTTGAAAGCATTTGTAGTACTTCCAGAGAACGCAGAGTTGATGGGAATCTCAGCAAATATTTTTTCACCAGATCTTGTTGATACTTGGCAAGCAAGATGACTATACCAGTCGTACTTGGCTGCCCAAATTATGTTCTTCTAGGTTGAAGTGTTCTGTGGCAGGAACACTTTGAATTTTTAGGTTTCACTTCATTTAGTCCTAGAGGGATACACGCACTTGGAACTCTAAATCATATTCAGTTTGTGCTAGCTTCTTGTAACTTTACTCAGTCAATCAGTTCTCATTGTGCTCTCTGTGCTTAGTTCCCTGATGAAGTAGACCTAAGCCAAGGCCAGAAAAATACACTTTCATTTGAAAGCATTTGTAGTACTTCCAGAGAACGCAGAGTTGATGGGAAACTCAGCAAATATTTTTTCACCAGATCTTGTTGATACTTGGCAAGCAAGATGACTATACCAGTCGTACTTGGCTGCCCAAATTTTGTTCTTCTAGGTTGAAGTGTTCTGTGCCAGGAACACTTTGAATTTTTAGGTTTCACTTCATTTAGTCCTAGAGGGATACACGCACTTGGAACTATAAATCAAATTCAGTTTGTGCTAGCTTCTTGTAACTTTACTCAGTCAATCAGTTCTCATTGTGCTCTCTGTGCTTAGTTCCCTGATGAAGTAGACCTAAGCCAAGGCCAGAAAAATACACTTTCATTTGAAAGCATTTGTAGAACTTCCAAAGGACTCTGAGTTTCCTGGAATCTCAGAAAATATTTTTTCACCCGTTCTTCTTAATGCTCATCAAGTATTATGTGTATACCAGTTGCACATGGCTGCCCAAATTGCTTTCTTCTAGGTAGAAGTGTTAGTTTGCAGGTACACTTTGAATTTTTAGGTTTCACTTCATTTTCCCATATAGGGATACAGACATTTGGAACTCTAAATCAAACACGGTTTGTGCTAGTTGCTTGAAACTTGACTCATTCAATTAATTCTTAGTGGGCTCTTTATGTTTTGTTCCCTATTGTAGTGGCCCTTAGAAGAGGCAAGGAAAATACACTTTCATTGGAAAGCGTTGACAGAGCTTCCACAGAACTTGGATTTTACTGGAATTTCACCAAGTATTTGTTCAACCAATCTTTTGGTACTCGGAAAGGAAGATGAGTATGCCAGTTGCACTTAGATGCCCAAATTTCATTCTTCTAGGTTGAAGTATTCATTGTCAGGAACACATTGAATTTTGATATTTCACTTTGTTTTCCCCTCTAGGGATACATGCACTTGGAACTCTAAATCAAACACGGTTTGTGCTAGCTGCTTGAATCTTCACTCACTCAATTGGTTTTAAGTGTTTTCTTTATGCTGTTTTCCCTGTTGGTGTAGCCCTAAGCAGAAGCAAGGAAAATACACTTTCTTTTGAAAGCGTTTGCAGAGCTTCCACAGAACTCGGAGATTCCTGGAATTTCAGCAAATATTTTTTCACCCGATCTTGTTGATACTTGGCAGGAAAGATTACTATACCATTTCCACTTAGCAGCCCAAATTTGGTTCTTCTAGGTTGAAGCATTTGCTTTTAGGAACACTTTGAATTTTTAGGTTTCACTTCGTTTTCCCCTATAAGGATACATGCATTTGGAACTCTAAATCAAACACAGTTTCTGCTAGGTGCTCGAAACTTGACTCACTCAATTAGTTCTTGGTGCACTCTTTACGTTTTGTTCCCCGTTGAAGTGGCCCTGAGTAGAGGCAAGGACAATACACTTTCATTTGAAATCATTTGCATAGCTTCCACAGAAATCCGAGTTTACTGGAATCTCAGCAAATATTTTTTCACCCAATCTTGGGAATACTCATGAGGAAACATGAATATACCAGTTGAACTTGGCTGCCCAAATTTCGTTCTTCTATGTTGTAGCGTTCATTGGCAGGAATACATTGAATTCTTCAGTTTCACTTCGTTCTCCCCTATAGGGATACAGGCATTTGGAACTCTACATCAAACAGGATTTCTGCTAGCTGCTTGAAACTTGACTCAGTCAATTAGTTATCAGTGCCCTCTCTATGCTTTGTTCCCTGTTTAAGTACCTATAAGCAGAGCCCATGAAAATACACTTGCCTTTGAAAGCGTTTGCAGACCTTCCACAGAACTCTGATTTTACTGGAATTTCAGCGAATGTTTTTTCTCCCAATCTTGTTAATACTTGGCAAGGATTATCACTATACCCTTTGCACTAGGCTGCTGAAATTTCTTTCTTCAAGCTTGAAGCGTTCGTTGGCTGTAACACTTCGAAGTTTAAGGGTTCACTTCGTTTTACCCTATAGGAATATGTGAATTTGGATCTCTAAATCAAACACGGTTTTTGCTAGCTGCTTAAAAATTGACTCAATCAATGAGTTCTAAGTGCGCTCTCTATGCTTTGTGCCCTTATGAAGTTGCCATTAGAATAGGCAAGACAAATACACTGTAATTTCAGCGTTTGCAGAGCAACTGCAGAACTCTGAGTTTACTGGAATCTCAACAAATATTTTTTCAAACGATCTTTTTGATGATTGCTGGAAAGATGCGTATACCATTTGCACTTGACCATCCAAGTTTTGTTCTTTCAGGTTGTAGCATTCACTTTCAGGAACACTTTGTATTTTTAGGTGTCACTTCGTTTTCCCCTATAGGGATACATGCAATTTGGAAATCTAAATCAAACATGGTTTGTGCTAGCTGCTTGAAACTTGACTCAGTTATTTAGTTCTCAGTGTGTTCACTTTGCTTTTTGCTCTTTTGAATTTGCACTAAGCAGAGGCAAGGAAAATACACTTTCATTTGAATGCTTTTGCAGAGCTTCCACAAACTGGGATTTTACTGGAATTTCAGCAAATATTTTTTCACGCGATCTTGTAGATTCTCAGCAAGGATTTGAGTATACCAGTGGCACATGCCTGGCCAATTGTATTTTTTTTTTTCTTATATGTTGGAGCGTTCATTGGCAGCAATAGTTTGAATTTTTAGGTTTCACTTTCTTTTCCCTTACAGGGATACATGTTTTTGAAACTCTAAATCAAACACGGTTTGTGCTAGGTGCTTGAAACATGACCCACTCAATTTGTTCTCAGTGTGCTCTCTAGGCTTCGTTCCCTATGGAAGTTGTCCTAAGCAGAGGCAAGGAAAGTACACTTTCATTTTAAAGCATTTACACAGCGTCCACAGAACTCCGAATTTACGGGAATCTCAGAAAATATTTTTTCACCCGTTCTTGTTGATACTTGGCAGGAAACATGAGCATATCAGTTACACGTGGCTGCCCAAATTTCATTCTTGTATGTTGAAGGGTTCATTTATATATTTTTAGATTTCACTTCATTTTTCCTTATAGGGATACATGCATTTGGAACCCTAAATGAAGTAGGGTTTGGGCTAGCTACTTTAAAAAAGACATAGTAAACTAGTTCTCAGTGCACTCTCTATGTTTTCTGCCTTGTTGATGGATCCCTAAGTACAGGCAAGGAAAATGCACTTTCAATTGAAAGCTTCCACAGGACGTCGAGTTTACTGGAATATCAGCTACCATTTTGTCACCCAATCTTCTTGCTACTCTTCAAGAAAGATTTGTACTCCAGTTGCACTTGGCTGCCCAAATCTTGTTTTTCTAGGTTGAAGTGTTCTTTGGCAGGAACACGTTGAAATTTTAGTTGTCACTTCATGTTCCCCTATTGGAATACATGCATTTGGAACTCTAAATCAAACACAGTTTGTGCTAGTGGCTTGAATCTTTCCTCTCTCAATTAGTTCTAAGCTGGCTCTCTATGCATTGTTCCCTGTTGAAGTAGCCCTAAGCACAGGCAAGGAAAATACACTTTCATTTGAAAGCATTTGTAGTACTTCCAGAGAACTCCGAGTTGATGGGAATCTCAGCAAATATTTTTTCACCAGATCTTGTTGATACTTGGCAAGCAAGATGACTATACCAGTCGTACTTGGCTGCCCAAATTTTGTTCTTCTAGGTTGAAGTGTTCTGTGCCAGGAACACTTTGAATTTTTAGGTTTCACTTCATTTAGTCCTAGAGGGATACACGCACTTGGAACTCTAAATCATATTCAGTTTGTGCTACCTTCTTGTAACTTTACTCAGTCAATTAGTTCTCATTGTGCTCTCTGTGCTTAGTTCCCTGATGAAGTAGACCTAAGCCAAGGCCAGAAAAATACACTTTCATTTGAAAGCATTTGTAGAACTTCCAAAGGACTCTGAGTTTACTGGAATCTCAGAAAATATTTTTTCACCCGTTCTTCTTAATGCTCATCAAGGATTATGTGTATACCAGTTGCACATGGCTGCCCAAATTGCTTTCTTCTAGGTAGAAGTGTTAGTTTGCAGGTACACTTTGAATTTTTAGGTTTCACTTCATTTTCCCATATAGGGATACAGACATTTGGAACTCTAAATCAAACACGGTTTGTGCTAGTTGTTTGAAACTTGACTCATTCAATTAATTCTTAGTGGGCTCTTTATGTTTTGTTCCCTATTTTAGTGGCCCTTAGAAGAGGCAAGGAAAATACACTTTCATTTGAAAGCGTTGACAGAGCTTCCACAGAACTTGGATTTTACTGGAATTTCACCAAGTATTTGTTCAACCAATCTTTTGGTACTCGGAAAGGAAGATGAGTATACCAGTTGCACTTAGATGCCCAAATTTCATTCTTCTAGGTTGAAGTATTCATTGTCAGGAACACATTGAATTTTGATATTTCACTTTGTTTTCCCCTCTAGGGATACATGCACTTGGAACTCTAAATCAAACACGGTTTGTGCTACCTGCTTGAATCTTCACTCACTCAATTGGTTTTAAGTGTTTTCTGTATGCTTTTTTCCCTGTTGCTGGAGCCCTAAGCAGAAGCAAGGAAAATACACTTTCTTTTGAAAGCGTTTGCAGAGCTTCCACAGAACTCGGAGATTACTGGAATTTCAGCAAATATTTTTTCACCCGATCTTGTTGATACTTGGCAGGAAAGATGACTATACCATTTCCACTTAGCAGCCCAAATTTGGTTCTTCTAGGTTGAAGCATTTGTTTTGAGGAACACTTTGAATTTTTAGGTTTCACTTCGTTTTCCCCTATAGGGATACATGCATTTGGAACTCTAAATCAAACACAGTTTCTGCTAGGTGCTTGAAACTTGACTCACTCAATTAGTTCTTGGTGCACTCTTTACGTTTTGTTCCCCATTGAAGTGGCCCTGAGTAGAGGCAAGGACAATACACTTTCATTTGAAATCATTTGCATAGCTTCCACAGAAATCCGAGTTTACTGGAATCTCAGCAAATATTTTTTCATCCAATCTTGGGAATACTCATGAGGAAACATGTATATACCAGTTGAACTTGGCTGCCCAAATTTCGTTCTTCTATGTTGTAGCGTTCATTGGCAGGAATACATTGAATTCTTCAGTTTCACTTCGTTCTCCCCTATAGGGATAAAGGCATTTGGAACTCTACATCAAACAGGATTTCTGCCAGCTGCTTGAAACTTGACTAGGTCAATTAGTTATCAGTGCCCTCTTTATGCTTTGTTCCCTGTTTAAGTACCTATAAGCAGAGCCCATGAAAATACACTTTCCTTTGAAAGCGTTTGCAGACCTTCCACAGAACTCTGATTTTACTGGAATTTCAGCGAATGTTTTTTCTCCCAATCTTGGTAATAGTTGGCAAGGATTATCATTATACCCGTTGCACTTGGCTGCTGAAATTTCTTTCTTCAAGCTTGAAGCGTTCGTTGGCTGTAACACTTTGAAGTTTAAGGGTTCACTTCGTTTTAACCTATAGGAATATGTGAATATGGATCTCTAAATCAAACACGGTTTTTGCTAGCTGCTTAAAAATTGACTCAATCAATGAGTTCTAAGTGCGCTCTCTATGCTTTGTGCCCTTATGAAGTAGCCATTAGAATTGGCAAGACAAATACACGGTAATTTCAGCGTTTGCAGAGCAACTGCAGAACTCTGAGTTTACTGGAATCTCAACAAATATTTTTTCAAACGATCTTTTGGATGATTGCTGGAAAGATGCGTATACCATTTGCACTTGACCATCCAAGTTTTGTTCTTTCAGGTTGTAGCATTCACTTTCAGGAACACTTTGTATTTTTAGGTGTCACTTCGTTTTCCCCTATAGGGATACATGCAATTTGGAAATCTAAATCAAACATGGTTTCTGCTAGATGCTTGAAACTTGACTCAGTTATTTAGTTCTCAGTGTGTTCACTTTGCTTTTTGCTCTTTTGAATTTGCACTAAGCAGAGGCAAGGAAAATACACTTTCATTTGAATGCTTTTGCAGAGCTTCCACAAACTGGGATTTTACTGGAATTTCAGCAAATATTTTTTCACGCAATCTTGTAGATTCTCAGCAAGGATTTGAGTATACCAGTCGCACATGCCTGGCCAATTGTTTTTTTTTTTTTCTTTTAGGTTGGAGCGTTCATTGGCAGCAATAGTTTGAATTTTTAGGTTTCACTTTCTTTTCCCTTACAGGGATACATGTTTTTGAAACTCTAAATCAAACACGGTTTGTGCTAGGTGCTTGAAACATGACCCACTCAATTCGTTCTCAGTGTGCTCTCTAGGCTTTGTTCCCTATGGAAGTTGTCCTAAGCAGAGGCAAGGAATGTACACTTTCATTTTAAAGCATCTACACAGCGTCCACAGAACTCCGAATTTACGGGAATCTCAGCAAATATTTTTTCACCCGTTCTTGTTGATACTTGGCAGGAAACATGAGCATACCAGTTACACGTGGCTGCCCAAATTTCATTCTTGTATGTTGAAGGGTTCATTTATATATTTTTAGATTTCACTTCATTTTTCCTTATATGGATACTTGCATTTGGAACCCTAAATGAAGTAGGGTTTGGGCTAGCTACTTTAAAAAAGACATAGTAAACTAGTTCTCAGTGCACTCTCTATGTTTTCTGCCTTGTTGATGGATCCCTAAGTACAGGCAAGGAAAATGCACTTTCAATTGAAAGCCTCCACAGGACTTCGAGTTTACTGGAATATCAGCTACCATTTTGTCACCCAATCTTCTTGCTACTCTTCAAGAAAGATTTGTACTCCAGTTGCACTTGGCTGCCCAAATCTTGTTTTTCTAGGTTGAAGTGTTCTTTGGCAGGAACACGTTGAAATTTTAGTTGTCACTTCATGTTCCCCTATTGGAATACATGCATTTGGAACTCTAAATCAAACACAGTTTGTGCTAGTGGCTTGAATCTTTCCTCTCTCAATTAGTTCTAAGCTGGCTCTCTATGCATTGTTCCCTGTTGAAGTAGCCCTAAGCACAGGCAAGGAAAATACACTTTCATTTGAAAGCATTTGTAGTACTTCCAGAGAACTCCGAGTGGATGGGAATCTCAGCAAATATTTTTTCACCAGATCTTGTTGATACTTGGCAAGCAAGATGACTATACCAGTCGTACTTGGCTGCCCAAATTTTGTTCTTCTAGGTTGAAGTGTTCTGTGGCAGGAACACTTTGAATTTTTAGGTTTCACTTCATTTAGTCCTAGAGGGATACACGCACTTGGAACTCTAAATCATATTCAGTTTGTGCTAGCTTCTTGTAACTTTACTCAGTCAATTAGTTCTCATTGTGCTCTCTGTGCTTAGTTCCCTGATGAAGTAGACCTAAATCAAGGCCAGAAAAATGCACTTTCATTTGAAAGCATTTGTAGAACTTCCAAAGGACTCTGAGTTTACTGGAATCTCAGAAAATATTTTTTTCACCCGTTCTTCTTAATGCTCATCAAGGATTATGTGTATACCAGTTGCACATGGCTGCCCAAATTGCTTTCTTCTAGGTAGAAGTGTTAGTTTGCAGGTACACTTTGAATTTTTACGTTTCACTTCATTTTCCCATATAGGGATACAGACATTTGGAACTCTAAATCAAACACGGTTTGTGCTAGTTGCTTGAAACTTGACTCATTCAATTAATTCTTAGTGGGCTCTTTATGTTTTGTTCCCTATTGTAGTGCCCCTTAGAAGAGGCAAGGAAAATACCCTTTCATTTGAAAGCGTTGAGAGAGCTTCCACAGAACTTGGATTTTACTGGAATTTCACCAAGTATTTGTTCAACCAATCTTTTGGTACTCGGAAAGGAAGATGAGTATACCAGTTGCACTTAGATGCCCAAATTTCACTCTTCTAGGTTGAAGTATTCATTGTCAGGAACACATTGAATTTTGATATTTCACTTTGTTTTCCCCTCTAGGGATACATGCACTTGGAACTCTAAATCAAACACGGTTTGTGCTAGCTGCTTGAATCTTCACTCACTCAATTGGTTTTAAGTGTTTTCTGTAGGCTTTTTTCCCTGTTGGTGTAGCCCTAAGCAGAAGCAAGGAAAATACACTTTCTTTTGAAAGCGTTTGCAGAGCTTCCACAGAACTCGGAGATTACTGGAATTTCAGCAAATATGTTTTCACCCGATCTTGTTGATACTTGGCAGGAAAGATGACTATACCATTTCCACTTAGCAGCCCAAATTTGGTTCCTCTAGGTTGAAGCATTTGTTTTTAGGAACACTTTGAATTTTTAGGTTTCACTTCGTTTTCCCCTCTAAGGATACATGCATTTGGAACTCTAAATCAAACACAGTTTCTGCTAGGTGCTTGAAACTTGACTCACTCAATTAGTTCTTGGTGCACTCTTTACGTTTTGTTCCCCATTGAAGTGGCCCTGAGTAGAGGCAAGGACAATACACTTTCATTTGAAATCATTTGCATAGCTTCCACAGAAATCCGAGTTTACTGGAATCTCAGCAAATATTTTTTCATCCAATCTTGGGAATACTCATGAGGAAACATGTATATACCAGTTGAACTTGGCTGCCCAAATTTCGTTCTTCTATGTTGTAGCGTTCATTGGCAGGAATACATTGAATTCTTCAGTTTCACTTCGTTCTCCCCTATAGGGATAAAGGCATTTGGAACTCTACATCAAACAGGATTTCTGCCAGCTGCTTGAAACTTGACTAGGTCAATTAGTTATCAGTGCCCTCTTTATGCTTTGTTCCCTGTTTAAGTACCTATAAGCAGAGCCCATGAAAATACACTTTCCTTTGAAAGCGTTTGCAGACCTTCCACAGAACTCTGATTTTACTGGAATTTCAGCGAATGTTTTTTCTCCCAATCTTGGTAATAGTTGGCAAGGATTATCATTATACCCGTTGCACTTGGCTGCTGAAATTTCTTTCTTCAAGCTTGAAGCGTTCGTTGGCTGTAACACTTTGAAGTTTAAGGGTTCACTTCGTTTTACCCTATAGGAATATGTGAATTTGGATCTCTAAATCAAACACGGTTTTTGCTAGCTGCTTAAAAATTGACTCAATCAATGAGTTCTAAGTGCGCTCTCTATGCTTTGTGCCCTTATGAAGTAGCCATTAGAATTGGCAAGACAAATACACGGTAATTTCAGCGTTTGCAGAGCAACTGCAGAACTCTGAGTTTACTGGAATCTCAACAAATATTTTTTCAAACGATCTTTTGGATGATTGCTGGAAAGATGCGTATACCATTTGCACTTGACCATCCAAGTTTTGTTCTTTCAGGTTGTAGCATTCACTTTCAGGAACACTTTGTATTTTTAGGTGTCACTTCGTTTTCCCCTATAGGGATACATGCAATTTGGAAATCTAAATCAAACATGGTTTCTGCTAGCTGCTTGAAACTTGACTCAGTTATTTAGTTCTCAGTGTGTTCACTTTGCTTTTTGCTCTTTTGAATTTGCACTAAGCAGAGGCAAGGAAAATACACTTTCATTTGAATGCTTTTGCAGAGCTTCCACAAACTGGGATTTTACTGGAATTTCAGCAAATATTTTTTCACGCAATCTTGTAGATTCTCAGCAAGGATTTGAGTATACCAGTCGCACATGCCTGGCCAATTGTTTTTTTTTTTCTTTTAGGTTGGAGCCTTCATTGGCAGCAATAGTTTGAATTTTTAGGTTTCACTTTCTTTTCCCTTACAGGGATACATGTTTTTGAAACTCTAAATCAAACACGGTTTGTGCTAGGTGCTTGAAACATGACCCACTCAATTCGTTCTCAGTGTGCTCTCTAGGCTTTGTTCCCTATGGAAGTTGTCCTAAGCAGAGGCAAGGAATGTACACTTTCATTTTAAAGCATCTACACAGCGTCCACAGAACTCCGAATTTACGGGAATCTCAGCAAATATTTTTTCACCCGTTCTTGTTGATACTTGGCAGGAAACATGAGCATACCAGTTACACGTGGCTTCCCAAATTTCATTCTTGTATGTTGAAGGGTTCATTTATATATTTTTAGATTTCACTTCATTTTTCCTTATATGGATACTTGCATTTGGAACCCTAAATGAAGTAGGGTTTGGGCTAGCTACTTTAAAAAAGACATAGTAAACTAGTTCTCAGTGCACTCTCTATGTTTTCTGCCTTGTTGATGGATCCCTAAGTACAGGCAAGGAAAATGCACTTTCAATTGAAAGCCTCCACAGGACTTCGAGTTTACTGGAATATCAGCTACCATTTTGTCACCCAATCTTCTTGCTACTCTTCAAGAAAGATTTGTACTCCAGTTGCACTTGGCTGCCCAAATCTTGTTTTTCTAGGTTGAAGTGTTCTTTGGCAGGAACACGTTGAAATTTTAGTTGTCACTTCATGTTCCCCTATTGGAATACATGCATTTGGAACTCTAAATCAAACACAGTTTGTGCTAGTGGCTTGAATCTTTCCTCTCTCAATTAGTTCTAAGCTGGCTCTCTATGCATTGTTCCCTGTTGAAGTAGCCCTAAGCACAGGCAAGGAAAATACACTTTCATTTGAAAGCATTTGTAGTACTTCCAGAGAACTCCGAGTGGATGGGAATCTCAGCAAATATTTTTTCACCAGATCTTGTTGATACTTGGCAAGCAAGATGACTATACCAGTCGTACTTGGCTGCCCAAATTTTGTTCTTCTAGGTTGAAGTGTTCTGTGGCAGGAACACTTTGAATTTTTAGGTTTCACTTCATTTAGTCCTAGAGGGATACACGCACTTGGAACTCTAAATCATATTCAGTTTGTGCTAGCTTCTTGTAACTTTACTCAGTCAATTAGTTCTCATTGTGCTCTCTGTGCTTAGTTCCCTGATGAAGTAGACCTAAATCAAGGCCAGAAAAATGCACTTTCATTTGAAAGCATTTGTAGAACTTCCAAAGGACTCTGAGTTTACTGGAATCTCAGAAAATATTTTTTTCACCCGTTCTTCTTAATGCTCATCAAGGATTATGTGTATACCAGTTGCACATGGCTGCCCAAATTGCTTTCTTCTAGGTAGAAGTGTTAGTTTGCAGGTACACTTTGAATTTTTAGGTTTCACTTCATTTTCCCATATAGGGATACAGACATTTGGAACTCTAAATCAAACACGGTTTGTGCTAGTTGCTTGAAACTTGACTCATTCAATTAATTCTTAGTGGGCTCTTTATGTTTTGTTCCCTATTGTAGTGCCCCTTAGAAGAGGCAAGGAAAATACCCTTTCATTTGAAAGCGTTGAGAGAGCTTCCACAGAACTTGGATTTTACTGGAATTTCACCAAGTATTTGTTCAACCAATCTTTTGGTACTCGGAAAGGAAGATGAGTATACCAGTTGCACTTAGATGCCCAAATTTCACTCTTCTAGGTTGAAGTATTCATTGTCAGGAACACATTGAATTTTGATATTTCACTTTGTTTTCCCCTCTAGGGATACATGCACTTGGAACTCTAAATCAAACACGGTTTGTGCTAGCTGCTTGAATCTTCACTCACTCAATTGGTTTTAAGTGTTTTCTTTATGCTTTTTTCCCTGTTGGTGTAGCCCTAAGCAGAAGCAAGGAAAATACACTTTCTTTTGAAAGCGTTTGCAGAGCTTCCACAGAACTCGGAGATTACTGGAATTTCAGCAAATATGTTTTCACCCGATCTTGTTGATACTTGGCAGGAAAGATGACTATACCATTTCCACTTAGCAGCCCAAATTTGGTTCCTCTAGGTTGAAGCATTTGTTTTTAGGAACACTTTGAATTTTTAGGTTTCACTTCGTTTTCCCCTCTAAGGATACATGCATTTGGAACTCTAAATCAAACACAGTTTCTGCTAGGTGCTTGAAACTTGACTCACTCAATTAGTTCTTGGTGCACTCTTTACGTTTTGTTCCCCATTGAAGTGGCCCTGAGTAGAGGCAAGGACAATACACTTTCATTTGAAATCATTTGCATAGCTTCCACAGAAATCCGAGTTTACTGGAATCTCAGCAAATATTTTTTCATCCAATCTTGGGAATACTCATGAGGAAACATGTATATACCAGTTGAACTTGGCTGCCCAAATTTCGTTCTTCTATGTTGTAGCGTTCATTGGCAGGAATACATTGAATTCTTCAGTTTCACTTCGTTCTCCCCTATAGGGATAAAGGCATTTGGAACTCTACATCAAACAGGATTTCTGCCAGCTGCTTGAAACTTGACTAGGTCAATTAGTTATCAGTGCCCTCTCTATGCTTTGTTCCCTGTTTAAGTACCTATAAGCAGAGCCCATGAAAATACACTTGCCTTTGAAAGCGTTTGCAGTCCTTCCACAGAACTCTGATTTTACTGGAATTTCAGCGAATGTTTTTTCTCCCAATCTTGGTAATACTTGGCAAGGATTATCATTATACCCGTTGCACTTGGCTGCTGAAATTTCTTTCTTCAAGCTTGAAGCGTTCGTTGGCTGTAACACTTTGAAGTTTAAGGGTTCACTTCGTTTTACCCTATAGGAATATGTGAATTTGGATCTCTAAATCAAACACGGTTTTTGCTAGCTGCTTAAAAATTGACTCAATCAATGAGTTCTAAGTGCGCTCTCTATGCTTTGTGCCCTTATGAAGTAGCCATTAGAATAAGCAAGACAAATACACTGTAATTTCAGCGTTTGCAGAGCAACTGCAGAACTCTGAGTTTACTGGAATCTCAACAAATATTTTTTCAAACGATCTTTTTGATGATTGCTGGAAAGATGCGTATACCATTTGCACTTGACCATCCAAGTTTTGTTCTTTCAGGTTGTAGCATTCACTTTCAGGAACACTTTGTATTTTTAGGTGTCACTTCGTTTTCCCCTATAGGGATACATGCAATTTGGAAATCTAAATCAAACATGGTTTGTGCTAGCTGCTTGAAACTTGACTCAGTTATTTAGTTCTCAGTGTGTTCACTTTGCTTTTTGCTCTTTTGAATTTGCACTAAGCAGAGGCAAGGAAAATACACTTTCATTTGAATGCTTTTGCAGAGCTTCCACAAACTGGCATTTTACTGGAATTTCAGCAAATATTTTTTCACGCGATCTTGTAGATTCTCAGCAAGGATTTGAGTATACCAGTGGCACATGCCTGGCCAATTGTTTTTTTTTCTTTTAGGTTGGAGCGTTCATTGGCAGCAATAGTTTGAATTTTTAGGTTTCACTTTCTTTTCCCTTACAGGGATACATGTTTTTGAAACTCTAAATCAAACACGGTTTGTGCTAGGTGCTTGAAACATGACCCACTCAATTCGTTCTCAGTGTGCTCTCTAGGCTTTGTTCCCTATGGAAGTTGTCCTAAGCAGAGGCAAGGAAATTACACTTTCATTTTAAAGCATTTACACAGCGTCCACAGAACTCCGAATTTACGGGAATCTCAGCAAATATTTTTTCTCCCGTTCTTGTTGATACTTGGCAGGAAACATGAGCATACCAGTTACACGTGGCTGCCCAAATTTCATTCTTGTATGTTGAAGGGTTCATTTATATATTTTTAGATTTCACTTCATTTTTCCTTATAGGGATACTTGCATTTGGAACCCTAAATGAAGTAGGGTTTGGGCTAGCTACTTTAAAAAAGACATAGTAAACTAGTTCTCAGTGCACTCTCTATGTTTTCTGCCGTGTTGATGGATCCCTAAGTACAGGCAAGGAAAATGCAATTTCAATTGAAAGATTCCACAGGACTTCGAGTTTACTGGAATATCAGCTACCATTTTGTCACCCAATCTTCTTGCTACTCTTCAAGAAAGATTTGTACTCCAGTTGCACTTGGCTGCCCAAATCTTGTTTTTCTAGGTTGAAGTGTTCTTTGGCAGGAACACGTTGAAATTTTAGTTGTCACTTCATGTTCCCCTATTGGAATACATGCATTTGGAACTCTAAATCAAACAAAGTTTGTGCTAGTGGCTTGAATCTTTCCTCTCTCAATTAGTTCTAAGCTGGCTCTCTATGCATTGTTCCCTGTTGAAGTAGCCCTAAGCACAGGCAAGGAAAATACACTTTCATTTGAAAGCATTTGTAGTACTTCCAGAGAACTCCGAGTGGATGGGAATCTCAGCAAATATTTTTTCACCAGATCTTGTTGATACTTGGCAAGCAAGATGACTATACCAGTCGTACTTGGCTGCCCAAATTTTGTTCTTCTAGGTTGAAGTGTTCTGTGGCAGGAACACTTTGAATTTTTAGGTTTCACTTCATTTAGTCCTAGAGGGATACAGGCACTTGGAACCCCAAATCATATTCAGTTTGTGCTAGCTTCTTGTAACTTTACTCAGTGAATTAGTTCTCATTGTGCTCTCTGTGCTTAGTTCCCTGATGAAGTAGACCTAAGCCAAGGCCAGAAAAATACACTTTCATTTGAAAGCATTTGTAGAACTTCCAAAGGACTCTGAGTTTACTGGAATCTCAGAAAATATTTTTTCACCCGTTCTTCTTAATGCTCATCAAGGATTATGTGTATACCAGTTGCACATGGCTGCCCAAATTGCTTTCTTCTGGTAGAAGTGTTAGTTTGCTGGTACACTTTGAATTTTTAGGTTTCTCTTCATTTTCCCATATAGGGATACAGACATTTAGAACTCTAAATCAAACACGGTTTGTGCTAGTTGCTTGAAACTTGACTCATTCAATTAATTCTTAGTGGGCTTTTTATGTTTTGTTCCCTATTGTAGTGGCCCTTAGAAGAGGCAAGGAAAATACACTTTCATTTGAAAGCGTTGACAGAGCTTCCACAGAACTTGGATTTTACTGGAATTTCACCAAGTATTTGTTCAACCAATCTTTTGGTACTCGGAAAGGAAGATGAGTATGCCAGTTGCACTTAGATGCCCAAATTTCATTCTTCTAGGTTGAAGTATTCATTGTCAGGAACACATTGAATTTTGATATTTCACTTTGTTTTCCCCTCTAGGGATACATGCACTTGGAACTCTAAATCAAACACGGTTTGTGCTAGCTGCTTGAATCTTCACTCACTCAATTGGTTTTAAGTGTTTTCTTTATGCTTTTTTCCCTGTTGGTGTAGCCCTAAGCAGAAGCAAGGAAAATACACTTTCTTTTGAAAGCGTTTGCAGAGCTTCCACAGAACTCGGAGATTACTGGAATTTCAGCAGATATGTTTTCACACGATCTTGTTGGTACTTGGCAGGAAAGATGGCTATACCATTTCCACTTAGCAGCCCAAATTTGGTTCTTCTAGGTTGAAGCATTTGTTTTTAGGAACACTTTGAATTTTTAGGTTTCACTTCGTTTTCCCCTATAAGGATACATGCATTTGGAACTCTAAATCAAACACAGTTTCTGCTAGGTGCTTGAAACTTGACTCACTCAATTAGTTCTTGGTGCACTCTTTACGTTTTGTTCCCCGTTGAAGTGGCCCTGAGTAGAGGCAAGGACAATACACTTTCATTTGAAATCATTTGCATAGCTTCCACAGACATCCGAGTTTACTGGAATCTCAGCAAATATTTTTTCACCCAATCTTGGGAATACTCAGGAGGAAACATGAATATACCAGTTGAACTTGGCTGCCCAAATTTCGTTCTTCTATGTTGTAGCGTTCTTTGGCAGGAATACATTGAATTCTTCAGTTTCACTTCGTTCTCCCCTATAGGGATACAGACATTTGGAACTCTACATCAAACAGGATTTCTGCTAGCTGCTTGAAACCTGACTCAGTCAATTAGTAATCAGTGCCCTCTCTATGCTTTGTTCCCTGTTTAAGTACCTATAAGCAGAGCCCATGAAAATACACTTTCCTTTGAAAGCGTTTGCAGACCTTCCACAGAACTCTGATTTTACTGGAATTTCAGCGAATGTTTTTTCTCCCAATCTTGGTAATACTTGGCAAGGATTATCATTATACCCGTTGCACTTGGCTGCTGAAATTTCTTTCTTCAAGCTTGAAGCGTTCGTTGGCTGTAACACTTTGAAGTTTAAGGGTTCACTTCGTTTTACCCTATAGGAATATGTGAATTTGGATCTCTAAATCAAACACGGTTTTTGCTAGCTGCTTAAAAATTGACACAATCCATGAGTTCTAAGTGCGCTCTCTATGCTTTGTGCCCTTATGAAGTAGCCATTATAATAGGCAAGACAAATACACTGTAATTTCAGCGTTTGCAGAGCAACTGCAGAACTCTGAGTTTACTGGAATCTCAACAAATATTTTTTCAAACGATCTTTTTGATGATTGCTGGAAAGATGCGTATACCATTTGCACTTGACCATCCAAGTTTTGTTCTTTCAGGTTGTAGCATTCACTTTCAGGAACACTTTGTATTTTTAGGTGTCACTTCGTTTTCCCCTATAGGGATACATGCAATTTGGAAATCTAAATCAAACATGGTTTGTGCTAGCTGCTTGAAACTTGACTCAGTTATTTAGTTCTCAGTGTGTTCACTTTGCTTTTTGCTCTTTTGGATTTGCACTAAGCAGAGGCAAGGAAAATACACTTTCATTTGAATGCTTTTGCAGAGCTTCCACAAACTGGGATTTTACTGGAATTTCAGCAAATATTTTTTCACGCGATCTTGTAGATTCTCAGCAAGGATTTGAGTATACCAGTGGCACATGCCTGGCCAATTGTTTTTTTTTTCTTTTAGGTTGGAGCGTTCATTGGCAGCAATAGTTTGAATTTTTAGGTTTCACTTTCTTTTCCCTTACAGGGATACATGTTTTTGAAACTCTAAATCAAACACGGTTTGTGCTAGGGGCTTGAAACATGACCCACTCAATTCGTTCTCAGTGTGCTCTCTAGGCTTTGTTCCCTATGGAAGTTGTCCTAAGCAGAGGCAAGGAAAGTACACTTTCATTTGAAAGCATTTACACAGCGTCCACAGAACTCCGAATTTACGGGAATCTCAGCAAATATGTTTTCACCCGTTCTTGTTGATACTTGGCAGGAAACATGAGCATACCAGTTACACGTGGCTGCCCAAATTTCATTCTTGTATGTTGAAGGCTTCATTTATATATTTTTAGATTTCATTTCATTTTTCCTTATAGGGATACATGCATTTGTAACCCTAAATGAAGTAGGGTTTGGGCTAGCTACTTTCAAAAAGACATAGTAAACTAGTTCTCAGTGCACTCTCTATGTTTTCTGCCTTGTTGAGGGATCCCTAAGTACAGGCAAGGAAAATGCACTTTCAATTGAAAGCTTCCACAGGACTTCGAGTTTACTGGAATATCAGCTACCATTTTGTCACCCAATCTTCTTGCTACTCTTCAAGAAAGTTTTGTACTCCAGTTGCACTTGGCTGCCCAAATCTTGTTTTTCTAGGTTGAAGTGTTCTTTGGCAGGAACACGTTGAAATTTTAGTTGTCACTTCATGTTCCCCTATTGGAATACATGCATTTGGAACTCTAAATCAAACACAGTTTGTGCTAGTGGCTTCAATCTTTCTTTCTTCTCTCAATTAGTTCTAAGCTGGCTCTCTATGCATTGTTCCCTGTTGAAGTAGCCCTAAGCACAGGCAAGGAAAATACACTTTCATTTGAAAGCATTTGTAGTACTTCCAGAGAACGCCGAGTTGATGGGAATCTCAGCAAATATTTTTTCACCAGATCTTGTTGATACTTGGCAAGCAAGATGACTATACCAGTCGTACTTGGCTGCCCAAATTTTGTTCTTCTAGGTTGAAGTGTTCTGTGGCAGGAACACTTTGAATTTTTAGGTTTCACTTCATTTAGTCCTAGAGGGATACACGCACTTGGAACTCTAAATCATATTCAGTTTGTGCTAGCTTCTTGTAACTTTATTCAGTCAATTACTTCTCAGTGTGCTCTCTGTGCTTAGTTCCCTGATGAAGTAGACCTAAGCCAAGGCCAGAAAAATACACTTTCATTTGAAAGCATTTGTAGAACTTCCAAAGGACTCTGAGTTTACTGGAATCTCAGAAAATATTTTTTCACCCGTTCTTCTTAATGCTCATCAAGGATTATGTGTATACCAGTTGCACATGGCTGCCCAAATCGCTTTCTTCTAGGTAGAAGTGTTAGTTTGCAGGTACACTTTGAATTTTTAGGTTTCACTTCATTTTCCCATATAGGGATACAGACATTTGGAACTCTAAATCAAACACGGTTTGTGCTAGTTGCTTGAAACTTGACTCATTCAATTAATTCTTAGTGGGCTCTTTATGTTTTGTTCCCTATTGTAGTGGCCCTTAGAAGAGGCAAGGAAAATACACTTTCATTGGAAAGCGTTGACAGAGCTTCCACAGAACTTGGATTTTACTGGAATTTCACCAAGTATTTGTTCAACCAATCTTTTGGTACTCGGAAAGGAAGATGAGTATACCAGTTGCACTTAGATGCCCAAATTTCATTCTTCTAGGTTGAAGTATTCATTGTCAGGAACACATTGAATTTTGATATTTCACTTTGTTTTCCCCTCTAGGGATACATGCACTTGGAACTCTAAATCAAACACGGTTTGTGCTAGCTGCTTGAATCTTCACTCACTCAATTGGTTTTAAGTGTTTTCTTTATGCTTTTTTCCCTGTTGGTGTAGCCCTAAGCAGAAGCAAGGAAAATACACTTTCTTTTGAAAGCGTTTGCAGAGCTTCCACAGAACTCGGAGATTACTGGAATTTCAGCAAATATGTTTTCACCCGATCTTGTTGATACTTGGCAGGAAAGATGACTATACCATTTCCACTTAGCAGCCCAAATTTGGTTCTTCTAGGTTGAAGCATTTGTTTTTAGGAACACTTTGAATTTTTAGGTTTCACTTCGTTTTCCCCTATAGGGATACATGCATTGGGAACTCTAAATCAAACACAGTTTCTGCTAGGTGCTTGAAACTTGACTCACTCAATTAGTTCTTGGTGCACTCTTTACGTTTTGTTCCCCATTGAAGTGGCCCTGAGTAGAGGCAAGGACAATACACTTTCATTTGAAATCATTTGCATAGCTTCCACAGAAATCCGAGTTTACTGGAATCTCAGCAAATATTTTTTCACCCAATCTTGGGAATACTCAGGAGGAAACATGAATATACCAGTTGAACTTGGCTGCCGAAATTTCGTTCGTTGTAGCGTTCATTGGCAGGAATACATTGAATTCTTCAGTTTCACTTCGTTCTCCCCTATAGGGATACAGGCATTTGGAACTCTACATCAAACAGTATTTCTTCTAGCTGCTTGAAACTTGACTCAGTCAATTAGTTATCAGTGCCCTCTCTATGCTTTGTTCCCTGTTTAAGTACCTATAAGCAGAGCCCATGAAAATACACTTGCCTTTGAAAGCGTTTGCAGACCTTCCACAGAACTCTGATTTTACTGGAATTTCAGCGAATGTTTTTTCTCCCAATCTTGGTAATACTTGGCAAGGATTATCATTATACCCGTTGCACTTGGCTGCTGAAATTTCTTTCTTCAAGCTTGAAGCGTTCGTTGGCTGTAACACTTTGAAGTTTAAGGGTTCACTTCGTTTTACCCTATAGGAATATGTGAATTTGGATCTCTAAATCAAACACGGTTTTTGCTAGCTGCTTAAAAATTGACTCAATCCATGAGTTCTAAGTGCGCTCTCTATGCTTTGTGCCCTTATGAAGTAGCCATTAGAATAGGCAAGACAAATACACTGTAATTTCAGCGTTTGCAGAGCAACTGCAGAACTCTGAGTTTACTGGAATCTCAACAAATATTTTTTCAAACGATCTTTTTGATGATTGCTGGAAAGATGCGTATACCATTTGCACTTGACCATCCAAGTTTTGTTCTTTCAGGTTGTAGCATTCACTTTCAGGAACACTTTGTATTTTTAGGTGTCACTTCGTTTTCCCCTATAGGGATACATGCAATTTGGAAATCTAAATCAAACATGGTTTGTGCTAGCTGCTTGAAACTTGACTCAGTTATTTAGTTCTCAGTGTGTTCACTTTGCTTTTTGCTCTTTTGAATTTGCACTAAGCAGAGGCAAGGAAAATACACTTTCATTTGAATGCTTTTGCAGAGCTTCCACAAACTGGGATTTTACTGGAATTTCAGCAAATATTTTTTCACGCGATCTTGTAGATTCTCAGCACGGATTTGAGTATACCAGTGGCACATGCCTGGCCAATTGTTTTTTTTTTTTTTTCTTTTAGGTTGGAGCGTTCATTGGCAGCAATAGTTTGAATTTTTAGGTTTCACTTTCTTTTCCCTTACAGGGATACATGTTTTTCAAACTCTAAATCAAACACGGTTTGTGCTAGGTGCTTGAAACATGACCCACTCAATTCGTTCTCAGTGTGCTCTCTAGGCTTTGTTCCCTATGGAAGTTGTCCTAAGCAGAGGCAAGGTTACACAGCGTCCACAGAACTCCGAATTTACGGGAATCTCAGCAAATATTTTTTCACCCGTTCTTGTTGATACTTGGCAGGAAACATGAGCATACCAGTTACACGTGGCTGCCCAAATTTCATTCTTGTATGTTGAAGGGTTCATTTATATATTTTTAGATTTCACTTCATTTTTCCTTATAGGGATACATGCATTTGGAACCCTAAATGAAGTAGGGTTTGGGCTAGCTACTTTCAAAAAGACATAGTAAACTAGTTCTCAGTGCACTCTCTATGTTTTCTGCCTTGTTGATGGATCCCTAAGTACAGGCAAGGAAAATGCACTTTCAATTGAAAGCCTCCACAGGACTTCGAGTTTACTGGACTATCAGCTACCATTTTGTCACCCAATCTTCTTGCTACTCTTCAAGAAAGATTTGTACTCCAGTTGCACTTGGCTGCCCAAATCTTGTTTTTCTAGGTTGAAGTGTTCTTTGGCAGGAACACGTTGAAATTTTAGTTGTCACTTCATGTTCCCCTATTGGAATACATGCATTTGGAACTCTAAATCAAACACAGTTTGTGCTAGTGGCTTGAATCTTTCCTCTCTCAATTAGTTCGAAGCTGGCTCTCTATGCATTGTTCCCTGTTGAAGTAGCCCTAAGCACAGGCAAGGAAAATACACTTTCATTTGAAAGCATTTGTAGTACTTCCAGAGAACTCCGAGTTGATGGGAATCTCAGCAAATATTTTTTCACCAGATCTTGTTGATACTTGGCAAGCAAGATGACTATACCAGTCGTACTTGGCTGCCCAAATTTTGTTCTTCTAGGTTGAAGTGTTCTGTGGCAGGAACACTTTGAATTTTTAGGTTTCACTTCATTTAGTCCTAGAGGGATACACGCACTTGGAACTCTAAATCATATTCAGTTTGTGCTAGCTTCTTGTAACTTTACTCAGTCAATTAGTTCTCATTGTGCTCTCTGTGCTTAGTTCCCTGATGAAGTACACCTAAGCCAAGGCCAGAAAAATACACTTTCATTGAAAGCATTTGTAGAACTTCCAAAGGACTCTGAGTTTACTGGAATCTCAGAAAATATTTTTTCACCCGTTCTTCTTAATGCTCATCAAGGATTATGTGTATACCAGTTGCACATGGCTGCCCAAATTGCTTTCTTCTAGGTAGAAGTGTTAGTTTGCAGGTACACTTTGAATTTTTAGGTTTCACTTCATTTTCCCATATAGGGATACAGACATTTGGAACTCTAAATCAAACACGGTTTGTGCTAGTTGCTTGAAACTTGACTCGTTCAATTAATTCTTAGTGGGCTCTTTATGTTTGTTCCCTATTGTAGTGGCCCTTAGAAGGGGCAAGGAAAATACACTTTCATTTGAAAGCGTTGACAGAGCTTCCACAGAACTTGGATTTTACTGGAATTTCACCAAGTATTTGTTCAACCAATCTTTTGGTACTCGGAAAGGAAGATGAGTATACCAGTTGCACTTAGATGCCCAAATTTCATTCTTCTAGGTTGAAGTATTCATTGTCAGGAACACATTGAATTTTGATATTTCACTTTGTTTTCCCCTCTAGGGATACATGCACTTGGAACTGTAAATCAAACACGGTTTGTGCTAGCTGCTTGAATCTTCACTCACTCAATTGGTTTTAAGTGTTTTCTTTATGCTTTTTTCCCTGTTGGTGTAGCCCTAAGCAGAAGCAAGGAAAATACACTTTCTTTTGAAAGCGTTTGCAGAGCTTCCACAGAACTCGGAGATTACTGGAATTTCAGCAAATATGTTTTCACCCGATCTTGTTGATACTTGGCAGGAAAGATGACTATACCATTTCCACTTAGCAGCCCAAATTTGGTTCTTCTAGGTTGAAGCATTTGTTTTTAGGAACACTTTGAATTTTTAGGTTTCACTTCGTTTTCCCCTATAGGGATACATGCATTTGGAACTCTAAATCAAACACAGTTTCTGCTAGGTGCTTGAAACTTGACTCACTCAATTAGTTCTTGGTGCACTCTTTACGTTTTGTTCCCCATTGAAGTGGCCCTGAGTAGAGGCAAGGACAATACACTTTCATTTGAAATCATTTGCATAGCTTCCACAGAAATCCGAGTTTACTGGAATCTCAGCAAATATTTTTTCACCCAATCTTGGGAATACTCAGGAGGAAACATGAATATACCAGTTGAACTTGGCTGCCGAAATTTCGTTCGTTGTAGCGTTCATTGGCAGGAATACATTGAATTCTTCAGTTTCACTTCGTTCTCCCCTATAGGGATACAGGCATTTGGAACTCTACATCAAACAGTATTTCTTCTAGCTGCTTGAAACTTGACTCAGTCAATTAGTTATCAGTGCCCTCTCTATGCTTTGTTCCCTGTTTAAGTACCTATAAGCAGAGCCCATGAAAATACACTTGCCTTTGAAAGTGTTTGCAGACCTTCCACAGAACTCTGATTTTACTGGAATTTCAGCGAATGTTTTTTCTCCCAATCTTGGTAATACTTGGCAAGGATTATCATTATACCCGTTGCACTTGGCTGCTGAAATTTCTTTCTTCAAGCTTGAAGCGTTCGTTGGCTGTAACACTTTGAAGTTTAAGGGTTCACTTCGTTTTACCCTATAGGAATATGTGAATTTGGATCTCTAAATCAAACACGGTTTTTGCTAGCTGCTTAAAAATTGACTCAATCCATGAGTTCTAAGTGCGCTCTCTATGCTTTGTGCCCTTATGAAGTAGCCATTAGAATAGGCAAGACAAATACACTGTAATTTCAGCGTTTGCAGAGCAACTGCAGAACTCTGAGTTTACTGGAATCTCAACAAATATTTTTTCAAACGATCTTTTTGATGATTGCTGGAAAGATGCGTATACCATTTGCACTTGACCATCCAAGTTTTGTTCTTTCAGGTTGTAGCATTCACTTTCAGGAACACTTTGTATTTTTAGGTGTCACTTCGTTTTCCCCTATAGGGATACATGCAATTTGGCAAAGAAAATCTAAATCAAACATGGTTTGTGCTAGCTGCTTGAAACTTGACTCAGTTATTTAGTTCTCAGTGTGTTCACTTTGCTTTTTGCTCTTTTGAATTTGCACTAAGCAGAGGCAAGGAAAATACACTTTCATTTGAATGCTTTTGCAGAGCTTCCACAAACTGGGATTTTACTGGAATTTCAGCAAATATTTTTTCACGCGATCTTGTAGATTCTCAGCACGGATTTGAGTATACCAGTGGCACATGCCTGGCCAATTGTTTTTTTTTTTTTCTTTTAGGTTGGAGCGTTCATTGGCAGCAATAGTTTGAATTTTTAGGTTTCACTTTCTTTTCCCTTACAGGGATACATGTTTTTCAAACTCTAAATCAAACACGGTTTGTGCTAGGTGCTTGAAACATGACCCACTCAATTCGTTCTCAGTGTGCTCTCTAGGCTTTGTTCCCTATGGAAGTTGTCCTAAGCAGAGGCAAGGTTACACAGCGTCCACAGAACTCCGAATTTACGGGAATCTCAGCAAATATTTTTTCACCCGTTCTTGTTGATACTTGGCAGGAAACATGAGCATACCAGTTACACGTGGCTGCCCAAATTTCATTCTTGTATGTTGAAGGGTTCATTTATATATTTTTAGATTTCACTTCATTTTTCCTTATAGGGATACATGCATTTGGAACCCTAAATGAAGTAGGGTTTGGGCTAGCTACTTTCAAAAAGACATAGTAAACTAGTTCTCAGTGCACTCTCTATGTTTTCTGCCTTGTTGATGGATCCCTAAGTACAGGCAAGGAAAATGCACTTTCAATTGAAAGCCTCCACAGGACTTCGAGTTTACTGGACTATCAGCTACCATTTTGTCACCCAATCTTCTTGCTACTCTTCAAGAAAGATTTGTACTCCAGTTGCACTTGGCTGCCCAAATCTTGTTTTTCTAGGTTGAAGTGTTCTTTGGCAGGAACACGTTGAAATTTTAGTTGTCACTTCATGTTCCCCTATTGGAATACATGCATTTGGAACTCTAAATCAAACACAGTTTGTGCTAGTGGCTTGAATCTTTCCTCTCTCAATTAGTTCGAAGCTGGCTCTCTATGCATTGTTCCCTGTTGAAGTAGCCCTAAGCACAGGCAAGGAAAATACACTTTCATTTGAAAGCATTTGTAGTACTTCCAGAGAACTCCGAGTTGATGGGAATCTCAGCAAATATTTTTTCACCAGATCTTGTTGATACTTGGCAAGCAAGATGACTATACCAGTCGTACTTGGCTGCCCAAATTTTGTTCTTCTAGGTTGAAGTGTTCTGTGGCAGGAACACTTTGAATTTTTAGGTTTCACTTCATTTAGTCCTAGAGGGATACACGCACTTGGAACTCTAAATCATATTCAGTTTGTGCTAGCTTCTTGTAACTTTACTCAGTCAATTAGTTCTCATTGTGCTCTCTGTGCTTAGTTCCCTGATGAAGTACACCTAAGCCAAGGCCAGAAAAATACACTTTCATTGAAAGCATTTGTAGAACTTCCAAAGGACTCTGAGTTTACTGGAATCTCAGAAAATATTTTTTCACCCGTTCTTCTTAATGCTCATCAAGGATTATGTGTATACCAGTTGCACATGGCTGCCCAAATTGCTTTCTTCTAGGTAGAAGTGTTAGTTTGCAGGTTACACTTTGAATTTTTAGGTTTCACTTCATTTTCCCATATAG